>NW_026909563.1:12500-26608 GCF_033115175.1 Lepus europaeus | reverse complement strand
AAAGCAACGGGAAGATTGACCTACTACTTGGGTCCCCGAGCCCAGCTGGGAGATGTGGGACAGATGAAGCTCCTGGCACTTGCCTCCTGGATTTGCCCTGGCCACCCAGAGCCCATCCAGCAGATGGAGGATCTCTCTTCCCCTCCCAACTCTCAGACAATCACCTCATAAACTCTTTCACATAAATAAGAGTGAGTTAATTTTAAAAAAGAATTGGCCAATTAAGTCTCTGAAGGGGGGGGGGGGATTGGGCTGACCCTGGGGCATAGTAGGTTAAGCATCTGCCTGTGGCTCCAGTTTGAGATGGAAGGGCTCTCTGTAACTCTGACTCTCCGGTAAAAAAAATAAAAAAAAAAAAAAAATAAAGATAAAAATATTTCAAAAAAGAATTACTATTATTATTATTATTATTATTATTATTATTATTATTAGGGGGCCTGTGCTGTGGTGTAGCAGGTAAAACTGCCACAAGCAGTGCCGGCATCCCATATGGGCTCCCGTTCAAATCCCATCCCATCCCAGCTGGCTGCTCTCTGCTGTGGTCCGCAAAAACAGTAAAAGGTGGCCCGAGTCCTTCTGCCCCTGCACTCCCACGGGAGACATGGAAAAAGCTCAGGCTCCTGGCTTCGTATTGGTGCAACTCAGGGTGTTTCGACCACCTGGGATGTGAACTGGTGGGTGGGAGACCTCTGCCTCTGCCTCTCTGTAACTGGCTTAACCACACTGGTCCTGTGTGTAGAAATTTGCTGGCATCACAACTTGTATGAATGAAGCAGATTTCATAATATAAAGACACTGCTGGGACTGGCATTGTGGTGCATCAGGTACAGCAGCCGCCTGTGACCCCCCAGCATCTCACATGGGCACCAGTTTGAGCCTTAGCCGCTCCAGTTCCAATCCAGCTCCCTGATAATGGCCTGGGTGGTGGCATCAGAGGATATCCCAAGTCCTTAGGCACCTGGAAGAAGCTCCTGGTTCCTGGGTTCATCGTGGCCCAACCCTGGCCATGGTGGCCATCTGTGGGAGTGAACCTGATGTCTCACATTCTCTCTCCCCCACCCCATCTCTATCTATCTCTATCTCTCTCTCTGTTTTTCACCTTGCACATAAGCAAGCAAATAGGCTAATACAGAAGGATCTGTGAGCAGAGATGCATCTGGCAGCAGCCTCGTATGTTCGGGCCAAAGAACAACTGGTAAGTTAAACATGCCTGTGGATGGGCTCATGGTGGAATACACCAGTGTGGACCTATGCCCAAGAAGAAAAAGAAAAAAATATATACTTGTGCCTTCTTCCTAGTTATAGAATATTCTCTGGATAAGCTAAGATGTTCCAGGGTAGGAGCAAAAGGGCAGGGAGGAAAGCTGTGTTCCTGGCATCCCTGGCCAGTTATTTCACTCCCCTGCCCCGTGCCCTCTTCCTAGGCCAGAGTCAGGGCAGAGGTGCCCATGGGGACAGACATGGGGGGAGGACACACACCCTCCCTGAATGAATCTTGTCTCCTCCAACACCTATCCTGCCACTGTGATGACTTTGCAAGGCACAGCTGAAGAGAGAAACTGGTAGCCTGGCCTTGGGAATCTACTTGCCACACCCACCCACCCTCAATGACTTGGAATCTGCCTCATTCAATTGGCTTCATTCAAATGCAGAAGAAACAGCCCAGAGCTTTTTTCTCTGTGAATGGGTTTCCCTTTCTCTTCTCCTCAGCCGCCTCCCCCCCCCCACCCCCCCCACCCCCGCGCGCCTCAGGCCTTTGTCAGTGAATGGCCAACTTTCCCTGCTCCTCCAGAATGCTGCCTTTCTGGGGCAAAGGTCAGTCAGTCAGTCCCCTTAACGATGACGGCTACCACAGCTGAAACCCTGCCTTGAAGGCTGACATCTTTTTTTTTCTTTACGGCCTGGGGTGTGTTTGCTTGAGATAGAGTGTGCACATGTGTCTTTCAGAGGAGACAGAACCAGTGCAGTGGAATGCCAAGCAGATTCTCTTGCCGTTCTGGAATTCTGGCAGTCACGGGACAGAAGGCTAGCAGGGGATGATTTTGACGACAGACAGACAGACACCTCTGCTGAGCTGTGCTTGCTCTGGGGAGGAGGGACAGATTATGGTCATTCGCCTTTGGGTTTCACGAGCACTTCTCATTCTCCCCCCTGCTTCCCGTGGAAATCCACAGTCCCCCTCCGTGAGCCCAGGGTATCAGTGACCTCACGTGCCTTCTCAGCACCCTAACACAAGAGGTAGTTGGACAAATGTGAAGGAATCGCAGAGGAAGACTTGTTATGGCACGATGAGTGGGCGGGCGAGGTGGGGTTGGGGGCCATAGGGGGATATGGCTGTCGTTGGGCAAATAGGAAGGGTAGTGTCTGACAAATACCCCAAAGTGTTTAGGCTCCTGCTGCGCATGTGGGAGATCTGGATGCAGTCTCTGACCCAGCTCCAGCCTGTGTGTGTGTGTGTGTGTGTGTGTGTGTCCTCCTCTCCCTCCTTATTTTAAAAATAAAAATAGGCCTACAGCAACGAACGTGACCGTGACGTGAGCGTACCAAATGTCATGGAACTGTGCGGTTGAACATGTTTCCGACGGGAGTAGATTTCACACGAGCGAGGAAGTTTTCTGGCTTTGTCGAGTGGGGATGTGAGGGATGTGAAAATCTGACAGTGCAGCCATTTGGAGCATCAGAAAAGAAGCACTGTAAATGACTGTGGGTCCTGTGACAAAGAGTGAAAGGAGATTTTTCAACAATCCATACCCCGGGGGCCGGCGCCGGCTCACTAAGCTAATCCTCCATCTGTGGCGCCGGCACACCAGGTTCTAGTCCCGGTCAGTCGGGGTGCCGGATTCTGTCCCGGTCGCCCCTCTTCCAGTCCAGCTCTCTGCTGTGGTGACCCGGGAGTTCAGTGAAGGATGACCCAGGTCCTTGGGCCCGCACTCACGTGGGAGGCCAGGAGGAAGCACCTGGCTCCTGGCTTCGGATCGACATATATATATATATATATATATATATATATACACATTATACATATAATTATATATAATATGTAATAGACAGCATATTATATAATATATATCACATAATATATTATAATATTTGTAATACATTATATATGATACATATATATAATATAATATGATATATACTATATATTATATAATATATGATACATTATCTTTAATATAATATATTTTGTATAATCATATATTATTATATAATATAATATATTTATAATATATAATTATATATAATATAATATGTATGATATATATTTATATGATGTAATGTGATATATTATATTATTATATATTAAATATTCATATATTTTATTCATATTCATATATTTTATTTTACGTGTATTATATATATATATGTATATGTATATACACACGCATACACAGAGGAAGTCGGTTCTGTCCGCATCCTAAAAGAAGTTCACAGAATTACCTAGTCTGTTATAGTGCGGTGACACAAGATTGGTGCTGCTGCTGTACATGGTCACTCGGATGTTTCGTGTGTCACAGAAATTTTGTCAAAGGCAGCGATAGGACAGATGAGCAGCCGTGGGACAGCCACCACTAGTATGTTCCTTCATTTTGGCGGTGTTGTGAGGGAATTTGCAAAGGTGGGCATGTTGTAGAGAGCTGTAGTTTGAAGAGGTGGGGAGTGAAACCAGCAGATGGAAGCAATCTCTCTTTCTGTGTGTTTCTCTCTACCCCCCCCCCCACACACACTTTACCTTTCCGATTCAGAAATAAATAAATAAATGAATCTTAAAAAACTTGAAGAAATAGGCCGGCGCCGCGGCTCACTAGGCTAATCCTCCGCCTTGCGGCGCCGGCACACCGGGTTCTAGTCCCGGTTCAGGCACCGATCCTGTCCCGGTTGCCCCTCTTCCAGGCCAGCTCTCTGCTGTGGCCAGGGAGTGCAGTGGAGGATGGCCCAAGTGCTTGGGCCCTGCACCCCATGGGAGACCAGGAGAAGCACCTGGCTCCTGCCTTCGGATCAGCGCGGTGCGCCGGCTGTAGCGTGCCGGCCGTGGCGGCCATTGGAGGGTGAACCAACGGCAAAGGAAGACCTTTCTCTCTGTCTCTCTCTCTCTGTCTCTCTGTCTCTCTCTCTCTCTCTCTCTCTCACTATCTGCCTGTCAAAAATAAATTTAAAAAAAAAAAACTTGAAGAAATAATGTGTGATGTGTGGTGGGCGTTCGGATCAACGGTTAGAGTTTTCGGCATGGGGTGCTCCCGTTTCATGCAGTGGACATGGGTTCGATTCCTGACTCTCCTCTGATTCAAGCTTTCTGCAGGGGCATGGGCATGCCCTGGGAGGCAGCAGGTGAGGTTTCAAGTACTTGGCTCCCTGACATCTATGTGTGGGGATCGTTAGAAAGCCCCATGGTGAAAAAATAGAGTCAGACGCTATTGGGTGTGAGTGATGGGAACTGTCAGTGCTGCACGCCAGAATCTCCACTGGTGGGGAGCTAGAGTAAAAAATCCAATCCAGGTACTCCAGTGGGAGAGGTGGATCATCTTAATGATTAGTTGAAGATAGTTGAAGATTCCATCCCACAATCCATCACTTTCTTTTCACTTTTTAATGGATTACATACTTATTGGAGAGGCAGCATTACAGAGACAGGGAAGGAGAGAAGGAGGAGGAGGAGAATGAGAGAGAGAGAGAGAGAGAGAGAGAGAGAGAGAGAGAGAGAGAGAGAGAGAGAGAGAGAGATGCGAGCATTGTGGGGCATCTGGTTAAGCTGGATCAGTCCTGCCTGGACCAGGTGGCACTCAAACCCATGCTGCTGTGGGATGCCAGCATTGCAGGCAGAGGCTTGAGACCAAGGAACCGCTTCCTAGGCCCCTGAGGTTGCCACTGCCTGCGATGCCAGAGTCCAACTCCCTGCTAATGTGCTTGGGAAGATAGCAAAAGATGGCCTGAGTGCTTGGGCCCCTGCACCTATACGGGAGACCTCGATGAAGTTCCAAGCTCCTGGGTTTGGCCTGGCCCAGCCCAGGCTGTTGTAGTTCCATTTGTGGGAGTGAGCCGACTGTCTCTGTAACTACCTTTCGAGTAAATCAATACATCTTTCTGTGTAAAGAAAAGAAGGAGAACCTGGTTGGTGACAGACATCTTTGAGACTACCGGTTATTTTTAAGCAGGAGGTTTCTGGGAATAAAGCGGATACTGTCGATAGCCCTACCTGGACTCTCTTTGGACAGGTCTCTGTGGATGTGGAGTCGATGGGGAAGGAGGGAGGCAGGTAAGGAAGGAGGGAGGATTCAGTGTGAAATTTCTGCTTCCCTTCGTCTTCACCGGGCCCTCACTCCGCGCGAGCCGAGCCGAGCCGAGCTGAGTCTCTCTTGCCTGAGGCTCGCGCACCACCTAGCGGCCACAGTATTGAACACGGGTTTGGTGAGGCAGAGCTAAGATGGAGTCACAACTTCCAGGGCCAGCGGGCGGTTGGGGGTGGGGGCTTGTTTGGCGCAGGCTGGGTGCGGAGCGCCTTTGGACTTCCTCCTTTGGAAGCTGCTGGCGTGCCTTTGGATGGGGCTGGCCCATCTGAGACTGGAGACTGGGGTCGGTCGGTCTCCCTCCCCACCCCCACCCGCCCCGAGTCTCCCCTTCTTCACCTGGAAAGGTGGAAGAAGAAAGTTGTTTGTTCTGAACGACATCGACCCCGGATTTTGTCCCCATAGGAAACCGTAGACACGACTGCCCTGTGGATTTTCTGACTTGGGTGCCTGGATTCAAAAAGAAAGAAAGAAAGAGAGAGAGAGAGAGAGAGAGAGAGAGAGAGAGAGAGAGAGAGAGAAGAAAGAAAGAAAGAAAGAAAGAAAGAAAGAAAGAAAGAAAGAAAGAAAGAAAACTAGTGTCTGGGTCTTCTTCTCCCTTAAGGAGACTATGGCCCAGACCTGACCTCTAATTTGATCAGGCAACCCCCCTCTCGCCCGTGCTTTGGTTCCCTTGACTGAATTTTTCTCATTGTCCTCCGTGCCTGCGGCTTTGGCTGCCACGTGTAGAGAATGATATCTACCCCAAAAGGAAGGCCTCAAAGGCCGCCTGAGGAGCGATGTTTCTCTGTGATCTACTTCTATCTGTTGCTCCTCATCTTCCCCCCCAGTCCCAGGGGAGCGAGCCTTGGGAGCCAGAAGACTTCTTCTCCCAGGTGGGTTCCAGAGACCTGACATCCCTCCCTGCCCTGGTGTTCCAGGGTGGGTGGTCAAGCTGCAGTCAAAATGTGTGTATGGTGCACTGGTTTATTTTGGTATGTCATTGTGACAGACTCACAGACACACACACACATGCGCGCGCACACACACACGTAGCTCTGAAGGGCTCTCTCCATCTCCACACACACGCATACACGTACACACAGGTCTGACTGGGTGTGTTGTTTCTCTGGAACACTTGGAAGGCCATTTTAGGGGCAGTGCCTTCCCAGGCACAGAGGAGAGTGGATGAGAACTTCTCAGGAGCAAAACCCCTCTTGGAATGGGAGGGTGAGTGGTGCTGCGGTGTCTCTTGGGGTGCGGTGGCTGGCTCTCCCCTGCTTCTTTCTGTGCCTCACCGGAGGGAGCAGAAGCTTCTTGTGGGCTGAGCTGGATCCTGTGTGCCCAGACGCTGCTCACTGTGCAGCCATTTCTGCTCATGTGCTGGGAAGGGGAAGCCAGGCCAGGCTCCTGTCCTGTTTCCCAGAGACCCAGTCTGCTCTCTTCCTCCTCTGACCCCTACCTGCTGATGGGGAGCAGAGTAAAGTGCTCGCTCTCTCTCTCTCCCTCTCCTTGCTCTCTCTGGAAGACTGTCCTCCCTTCTTTCACATCTCTGATCCACTGCCATTCCACCTCCTTTCTGCCCCCAAAAGAGGTCCTTGGCTCCCCTAAGATCTTAGAAGAAAGACAGATAGAGGCCGGCGCCATGGCTCACTAGGCTAATCCTCTGCCTGCGGCGCTGGCACCCTGGGTCCTAGTCCCAGTCGGGGCACTGGATTCTGTCCCGGTTGCTCCTCTTCCAGTCCAGCTCGCTGCTGTGGCCCAGGAGTGCAGTGGAGGATGGCCCAAGTGCTTGGGCCCTGCACCCGTAAGGGAGACCAGGAGAAGCACCTGGCTCCTGGCTTCGGATTGGTGCAGCACGCTGGCCTGGCCGTAGCGGCCATTTGGGGGGGGGGGGTGTGAACCAACGGAAGTAAGACCTTTCTCTCTGTCTCTGTCTCTGTCTCTCTCTCACTGTCTAACTCTGCCTGTCCAAAAAAAAAAAAAAAAAAAAAAAAAAAAAGAAAAAGAAATTTTTTTTCTTATTTTTCTTTTTTTTCTTTTTTGGTTCACCCTCCAATGGCCACCGCGCTGGCTGGCGCACCGCGCTGGTCTGAAGGCAGGAGCCAGATGTTTCTCCTGGCCTATTGAGCCTATTGAGCCGTGGTGCCGGCTAAAAGACAGAAATTTAAAGCTAGCTAGTGGGAGCTAGGCAGCGTTGTGGCACAACAGGTTAAAGACAATGTCAGCGGAAGATGGGCCAAGTAGTTGTGTCCTTGTCACCCACAATGGTGACCCAGATGGAGTTCCTGGCTGCTGGCTTTGGCCTAGCCCAGCCTCAGCTGCTGTGGGCATTTGGGAAATGAATGAGTGGATGGAAGATCTCTCTCTCTCTCTCTCCCTCTCTCTCTCTCCCCCACCACCTCTCCTACCTCTCCTCTCTCCCCCCTCTCTCTATCCTTCTCTTTGTCACTGCATTTCACATAAAAAAGAAAGAAAAATTGCATAAATCAACGTATCTCTCCAAGAAACATAGAAAGCCGGGCAGGTTTGTTGTGCTTCCACCCTGCCTCCCGGTCTTCCAGTGGTGACCCTTCGCATTTCCTTTCAACTCCTGGTGGTGGAAGGAGACACACATCGAGGAGATACTGGGCCATCCTTTATAACAGTACTACCTAGGGAGGGAGGGCGGGCCGTCCCGGCTGGAGACAGTGATTGCATTGAAGAAAGTGAGAGTGTGAGTGTGAGTGTGTGCCTGTGTTCCTGTCTGGCCCAGCTACCAGCTAACGGGAGGCCCTCCCGCTCATCATTGGATGAGATTTCTGGAGAGCCAGGCCTGGAGAAACGTGGCCCAAGGGTGTGTGTGTGTGTGTGTGTGTGTGAGAGAGAGAGAGAGAGAGAGAGAGAGAGAGAGAGAGAGAGAGAATCTGGAGCTGACTCACGGGCCTGGGACCCAGTGTCATTCCCCATTCACCTTCCTCCCTCGGCCTCCTCTGCCCTGTCCTGCCCTTCATCCCCCCCTTCCTCCCCACCCACCCCCGCCGAGAGAACCAAAGCTCTCTACGGCGATACTCGCGCGCCACCTAGCGACCACAGTATCAGATCGGGCACGGTGGCCGGTGAAAGCCAAAATGGCGCTGGCGACTAAACAGTGTCCTGAGTATCGCGAGGCTTCGGGGTGGAGGCTGCGCAGTGGTTGGGGGCCTGTTTAGCACATGCGCGGTGTGGAGCACAGGCGAGCTTTCTGCTGTGGGGTGGGCGGCGGGGGGGGGGCATTTTTCTCTGGGCTGGGGCGCCGCCGCCGCCGCCGCTGCCGCCGCGCCGCCGCGCTGCCGCGAGAAGGGTGGGGAGCTGGCCGGGGGCGGGGAGCGGGCTGTGACTGGGGGTCGGCTCTTGGGTCCTTGGGCGCCACCCTGGGTGATCTGAGTCCCCTGTGGGTCACCGTTGGCGTCTTTCTTTCTCTTTCTTTCTTTCTTTCTTTCTTTCTTTCTTTCTTTCTTTCTTCCTTCCTTCCTTCCTTCCTTCCTTCCTTCCTTCCTTCCTTCCTTCCTTCTTTTATGTTCTCTTTCTCAGTTTATTCCCTGTTGTCTCTTGCTCTCGTGCTGTTCCCCGCTCGTCCGTGTGTCTGTCCGTCTCCTTCTAGCTTCTTTCTCTTTCTCACGACTTTATTTCTCACTCCCCCTTTGACTTGATATTCTTTGCCCTTTCTTATTTTTTCTTCCCACTTGCTTGCCTTCTCTCTCTCTGTCTCTGTCTCTGTCTCTCTGTCTCTTTCTCTCTCGTCTTTTTAAATCTTCATGCTCTCTCCTCTCTTCCTTATTTTGGTTTCATTTTTGTCTCCCACCTTCCCTCATGTGTTTCCTCTCTTTGTCGTGTCCTCGTGTCCTCACGGTTTTCTTTCTAAACTTCCTCTAAACTTCCATTCCTTCTTTTCCCCATTTTTTACGTTTTCTTTCTCTCTTCTTAGTTTTTGTCTTTCTGTTCGTCCTCCTTTTTTTTTCTTCTTACTCCAATTTCTCTCTCTCTCTCTCTCTCTCTCTCTCTCTCTCTCTCTCGTGTTCTTTCAATGTTTTCCCCTCTTTTTAATTCTCTCTGCCACTCTCTTGTCTTTTCTTCCTCCTTTCCTTTCCTTCCTTCACCTTTGGGTGGCCAAGTGGACTTTTTAAAGAAGTCTTTAGATTCCCAGGGTCACTGGGAAGAACGCACAGTCCTGAGTGCAACACGATTCTCATCAATTCTTATGTGAATGTGATATCAATACAAAGAGAAGAGGTTCGATGTAGTTCACAGATACAAAAAATAAGAATATGACACACTCCACTCCACTCCACTCCCCCCTCGCCCCCCCCCCCCGTTTTTTAAAACTTCTGTGTAAATAGTGATCTGTGGAGTGTATCCCAGGCAATAGTGAAGCCCATGGATGGCCTCTGCCACAGATGGTGTGCTGCCAGAGGATGAGCCTCCTTCCCGATGCCCCCCTCTCCCTCCCCACACACACCCCGTGAGCCAAGAGAAGACGAAGACCCCCTCCCTGGGGGTCTGACAGGCTGACTCCCGGAGCCAGGTGAGGCCAGACCTGTCTTTGGGAGGCACTTCATGCTCTGAGATTTCCAGCCTGCTGAGTCCCAACCCTCGGCTGTGTGGGCACCTATGCCCCACAGCCTTTGTGGTTATGCAGACACCTGCCCCCGACCCCCTCCACACACTCTCTGCCCCCGGGCAGCCGAGAAACACGTTCTGAGCGTCCCCCTGCCGCCTGGATGCATCCAGCTGGCTGTCCCTTGGTTCCTCGGTGTCGGTTGTTGGACTCCACCTGGTGGCCGCCTTGATATGGCTGTCGCGGGCTCCGGAGCCGGCAAGGGATGACAAGTGGCCGAGGAGCCCGAGACAGAGTGTGACAAAGTCCCTAAGCTGCAGGAAGGACTGTCCCTGCCCTGCTGGGACCTGGGGGCCTGATGTATTGGTCGGAGATTGGGCCTGGAGGATGGCAAGTGAGCAGGCGGAGGCTGTGGAGGGAGGCGGGCGTCGCCTCGCGCCTGAACGTGGCTAGACTGGGGTGGCGCTACTGTTGGCGGGTAGACCAGCACACCCTGTCACACTACGTACTGGTAGTGCTGCTGCCACCACTGCCACCAACTGCAGAGACCGACCGGAGATGTCGATCTGTGGGCGGCAGAGGGAAGGGTGCCTTGGCCTGGGACTTTGTTTTTCCTTTTTTTTTTTTTTTTTTTTCTTTCTTCTTTCTTCGAAGTCCTTCTGCACTTGGGCCTAACCCTAATTACTTGCTACTTGCCACTAAGGAAGGTCTGGACTGTTTTGTTTTTTTGTTTTGTTTTGTTTTGTTTTGTTTTGTTTTTTTCCCCAAAGTCCCCCTTCAGGGAGTGATCGAAGGTCGCTTTTTTTTTTTTTTTTTCCCCCTTTGACAGGCAGAGCGGACAGTGAGAGAGAGAGACAGAGAGAAAGGTCCTCCGTTGCCATTGGTTCACCCTCCAATGGCTGCCACGGCCAGTGCGCTGCGGCCGGCGCACCACGCTGATCCGAAGGCAGGAGCCAGGTGCTTCCTTCTGGTCTCCCATGGGGTGCAGGGCCCAAGCACTTGGGCCATCCTCCACTGCACTCCCTGGCCACAGCAGAGAGCTGGCCTGGAAGAGGGGCAACCGGGACAGAATCCGGCGCCCCGACCGGGACTATAACCCGGTGTGCCGGCGCCCCAAGGTGGAGGATTAGCCTATTGAGCCACGGCGCCGGCCCCTGGGTTGCCTTTTGAGGGCCAGAGGCCAGTCTACTGGAGCCCGTGTGTGTGTGAGTTAAGGATGTAGGTGGCGGGTGGCGGGTGGCGGGTGGCGGGTGGCGGGTGGCATGCTCATGTCCCTATTCCCCCTCCCCCACCCCAGGTCGACCAGGTGGCAGAGGAGTGTGCTCTAACAGAGATGGGTGGCATTTTGGGGACAAGTGACCGGGTCCCCAAGCTCAGAGGTGGCTGTGTCCAGTGCATCAGCCCCGTGCCCTCTCGCGTGGACATTTTTATACTTGGAGTTGTGGTTTTGGACCTGCAGGTAAGTGCTGACACGCTGTTCTCTGGTGACTGTCGCCAGAGAGAGGGGACTCCGGACGTGCGTTGGGGACACGGGGACAAAGTGGGCTTCCAGTGGGCTGGTGCTCGACCGTGCTCCTTTCTGAGAGCCACCTGCTTGGGCTCGCGTGGTGGCTTGTGTGCGTTCGTCCCGGTTGTCCCGCGACGGTGATGCCACCTCCGGCCTATGGTGCCCGAGGGCGGTGGGGGTGAGGCGGGCGTCGGGTCCTCTACCCGCGTGCGCTCCTTGCCGCTGGTGAGCCGATCGCCTGGTGGTTGTGACAACCCTCTGACTGAAAGGACCTCGATGAGGGGTGGCTTCATGCCACACGTGTGCGTGTCAGGCGTTCTCCGCTGGGGTTGTCTACCGCCTGCAGTGGGAGGCGGGGGCCGGCGAGGCTGCAGCGGGCCCCACTGGTGGCTGTCCTTGCCGGGTCGTGCCCCCCGCCCTCACTCCACGTGTTAAAACTCCGAGCTGACTGTGACCGATGTGGTGCTGTGGTGCTCTCCTGGGCCGGACCTAAGCTGCTCCAGATGAGGGACGGCCGTTCATGGCGAACGCTGCCGAGCCTCTCGTTCTGGCCTGCGGGCCCCTCGTTCTGCCTTCCCCACCCGTGGGTGGTGTGTGGGTAGCAGGGGTGCGGAAACCGGCCCGACCTCTGCTGTCCCCGTGCTTTTGCGCGCGGGGGGGGTGCTGGGGTCCTGTGACGTGGCGGGCATCCCTCGCTGTCGCCCTGTCGTGGGCTGTGGCTGTGGAGCCTTGACTCCACGCGAGCCTGTGCGGTGCCCCTGGAGCGGTCCAGGTTGTGCCTCAGGTGCCTGAAGCCGAGTGGTGGTGTTGCTCCTGTCCCCCCAGTGCCCTCTCCCGGGTGTCGCTGCTGTGGCTGCCTCTGGCTGCTGCCTGTGCCCCTTGGGAGTGTTGGGGGGGTCGAGGCGGTAAGAGAAGGGGAGACCCGTGCGTGCTTCGCCTCGCTGGAGGGAGGCTGCCGGTGTCGTGCCGTCCCCACGTGTGTGGGGGGTATCGGCTTGGCGGGCGCATGCCTGCGTGCTTGCCACCCCCTGTGGGGTGGTGTGTGCCAGGTGTGTCGAGCGGTCGCGGCGTGGTCCGGCCCGGCTGGACGAGTGCGGGGGCTGGGAAGGGCTGTGGCGAATGGGATTGGTAATGCGCCCAGCCTGCCCTGGCCCTGGCCGCGGATGCTCAAAGTGCCATTTCTTTACCTATACCGCAGACCCCCCCCCCCGCCCCGATTGCGTGGCCTCGGGTGGTGCTCCCTCGGTTTGCCTCCTGCCGGCCCGGCGGGGAGGGGGCAGTTGGAGTGGGGGTGTGGCCCACCTTCGGTGAGGAAAGCCTTCTCTAGCGATCCGAGAGGGGCGTGCCTTCTGATGGGGTACCGTTACCCCCTGGCCGCCGTCCCTCCTGTGCTGAGTGCGTTGGGTGGCGTGCTCCACCCGTGCGCCCCGTTTGCCCCTTCTGTTGGGGGGGGGAAGCGTAGGCGTGCTGGTGGGTCTGCCGGTCCCCGCGGTGGGGACCGGGGCGCTGCTCTTTCGGCCCTAACGGCCGCGGCCCGCGCCTCCCCCCTCCGTGTTGGGGGAGGGTCCCGCCGGGCCGGGCTGGCGGTCCGTCGCTCGTTCGTGTTTGGGGCCGGCGCGCGCGCCCGTGCGTGCGCGTGCCTTCCGTGTCACTCTCCGTGTTTGCCTTGTCGGCCGGGGCTGGGCGGGGGCGCGCGTGGTCTGTCCTGCGCGTCCCCGGGGCTGTGGCGCGAGCGGGCGGCTCCCTGCTTCCCCTGCTCGCCACCCCGGGCTGCGACTGGCCGTCATCGGGGCGGCGGTCGGCACGTGTGTTGGGCTTGGGCCCAGCCCTCTCTTCCCCCTCGGCCGCGTGGTCGCCCCTGGGGAGCGTTCCCTCGGGGTCGCGGCGCTTCCCGGGAACGGGGATCCGGACGGTTGGCTGGGCGGGAGGCGGCGCGAGGGCCGTTCGGCGTGTGCGGTTGTTGGCGACGTCGCGTGGAGGCGCCCCGGCGGCGGGGCTCCCGGGTGCGCGTGGGAGAAGACGCGGAGGGTCGCCGGAGGCGGGCTCCGGTGTCCCTGGCCGTCGCGGGGCCGCCCTGGCGTGTGGCGGTGCGATCCCGTGTCCGTTTCCCCGGCGGGGTCCGGCTTTTGTGGCCCGAGGCGATTCCCGCGTCCTCTCCCTCGCGCCTCCGGTGCCTCGCCCTCCGTGGCCCCGGTGCGGCCCCCACCCCCCCTCGCTGCCTCGGCGGGCTGGGCCGTTCGCCCTCCCCCCCTCCGGGGGAGGGTGGACTCTTTGAAGGCTCTGCTCCCCGCGTGCCTGTGGGGGCTTTGTGGGGTTGGGGTCTGTCCGTGACCGGTGGCGGTGGCGGTGGCCGGTGGTTTTCCCCACGTGAGGACGCGTGTTGGCTGGCAGTGGCTGAGGCACGACGGCCCCCGGTTGGCCGCGTCAGGTGCCGCCTCCCCGTCCCGCGGGACCGCCCTTGCCCTCGGAGGGTGCTGGCGGTGAGATCCCGTGTGTGGTGGTGGGGGTGTGTGTGCTCTGGCGTGACTGGCCGGCTGGACGCGTGGTGAGGCCCTTCCGCCCGCACCGTCGTCGCGTGGGTGGGCCCTGGCCCTTCCCCGTCGCCCTTTGCCGCGCCTTCCTCCGTCTGCTGAGCGGCCCTGGCCCGTCTCCTTTCGCTCTCTTGCTTCTCGTCCGCTTCCCGACCCGGGTCGCCGTGACCCTGCTGTGTTTCGCCTCCCCTTGGGCCCGCCGTGTCTTGGGGGTTGGGGGTTTCGTCCCC
>NW_026909562.1:25000-26999 GCF_033115175.1 Lepus europaeus | reverse complement strand
CATTTCTTTGAAATATGCACACAGCATTCGCAAGATCCCAAAGATCGATCTCTGTGATGCCCTGCCTCACATATAAATGAAAGAATAAGCGAATACCTTGATAGATGGCTGGATAGAAAAGAGTGTGTGTGTGTGTGTGTGTGTGTGTGTGTTAGAGAGAGAGAGAGAGAGAGCTAGAAAGAGTGTGTAAGAGAGAGAGAGAGCGAGAGAGCCCAAACGAAACTAAACAAGGGCATTTTGGCCCCCCCCCCCGCGGATACTTCATTTCTTTGAAATATGCACAGCATTCGCAAGATCCCAAGGATCCCAAAGACCGATCTCTGTGATGCCCTGCCTCACATATAAATGAAAGAATAAGCGAATACCTTGAGAGATGGCTGGGTAGAAAAGTGTGTGTGTGTGTGTGTGTGTGTGTGTGTGTGTGTGTGAGAGAGAGAGAGAGAGAGAGAGAGAGAGAGAGAGAGAGAGAGAGAGAGAATCATGTTCAAATGGAGGTTGTTCTGTTCTGATGCTCTGCCTCACAACAAGCAAACAAATAATCCTTTTTGAACCCTGATTACCTCTTCTGGTGCTTTAAAACAAGACCCAAGCAGCCCCATTTCATGTTGTGTCCCGTGCCATAGACCACAGCACGTGTCTGAATCTCCTCCCTCTACATGACCATAATTTCCATTTCTAATTATTTTAGGAGATTCTTCTTACACAGGGTTGGGGGTCGGGAGCCGGGAGAGAGCCATTTCTCATCTGCTGGATGGGGCCTGGGCCAGGGACACGCGTGAGACACAGTCTCGCTGTGATCGTGACAGATGATCATGGCTCCTTCCTAGATATCAGTAGGTACAACACGGGCAAAGGGGCAATCAGGCACACACAGTACCAAGGAGCAGGACCCTCCCGCAAATCCAGGCCTGGGTGAAGGCATGTCCCGTGGGAGACGTGTAGGCTGAGCGATCCCACCAGACATCCAGCCGATGGAGCGGAGTCCTTTTCCGGGGGTGGGTACGATGGAGGGAGTCAGGGAAGACGGCAGAGCGCAGTAGGCTCTGGCAACCATGCCGCTCCACCATGGCGGCGTCTCCTAGCGAGACGGAAGGAAGGGATGGAGGAGTCGCTCCCTCACAGCCCATCTGTGTCCACTGACCGAGTCATCAGCCTCAGGCGGGATTTGCTCAGAGGAAAGCTTTATTGATTTATTGATTGATTGGTAGGTGCTGTGGAGGGGGATCCAGGAGAAGCATGGTGGGGGGGGGCCGCGGGGAGGTGGGGGGGTGGGGCTGGGGCAGTGGGAGGGAGGGAGGGAGGGAGGGAGGGAGGGAGGAAGGAGGCGGGGTGGGGGCGGAAAGGGGTTGAAGCAGGGAAGACACGCCTTCCTCCAACACCACAGGTGGCCAAAGGACTCAGATGGCAGCTTCCTCCTGTGTGGCGTGGTGTGGTGGCGTGTGGTGCTGCGGTCCCTCCCGCCTGCGTTGTCCTTGGAGCTTGCCCGGAGCATCGTTCTGAAAAACAGCAGCGAGAGAAAGGCGGCAGCCACCTAGCGTCAGGGAGTTGTGATGTGAGTGAGCGTCTCAGTGCTCCAGGGGAACAAACTCGAGAGTGTGGTCGAAAGAAAGAAGAGCCAAGGTGACGGGGCGAGTCCTTGTGTTCTTACCTGACGCTCGCGGGGACGGAAGGTGCGGCCCAGGGGCGGCTGGTGAGGTCATTCGGGGAGCGGGAGCGAACCAGTGCACGGGAGAGACCTTTCTTTTTCTTTTCTTTTCTTTCTTTCTTTCTTTCTTTCTTTCTTTCTTTCTTTCTTTTCTTTTCTTCCTCCCTCCCTCCCTCCCTCCCTCCCTCCAATAAATGAAGAAAAAAAAAAAAAAAAAAAAAAAAACCCTGCCTCACGTTTTCCTTGGAAGTACGCAGCACACACTGCTAAAGAATACACTCAGCAAAGGAGGGGCCGAAGGAAGTGCTTATCTGGGCATCGCTAGGACAAAACACACACACACCCCATTATGTA
>NW_026909562.1:0-12500 GCF_033115175.1 Lepus europaeus | reverse complement strand
CGCTTCCCCCCCCCAACAGAAGGGGCAAACGGGGCGCACGGGTGGAGCACGCCACCCAACGCACTCAGCACAGGAGGGACGGCGGCCAGGGGGTAACGGTACCCCATCAGAAGGCACGCCCCTCTCGGATCGCTAGAGAAGGCTTTCCTCACCGAAGGTGGGCCACACCCCCACTCCAACTGCCCCCTCCCCGCCGGGCCGGCAGGAGGCAAACCGAGGGAGCACCACCCGAGGCCACGCAATCGGGGCGGGGGGGGGGGTCTGCGGTATAGGTAAAGAAATGGCACTTTGAGCATCCGCGGCCAGGGCCAGGGCAGGCTGGGCGCATTACCAATCCCATTCGCCACAGCCCTTCCCAGCCCCCGCACTCGTCCAGCCGGGCCGGACCACGCCGCGACCGCTCGACACACCTGGCACACACCACCCCACAGGGGGTGGCAAGCACGCAGGCATGCGCCCGCCAAGCCGATACCCCCCACACACGTGGGGACGGCACGACACCGGCAGCCTCCCTCCAGCGAGGCGAAGCACGCACGGGTCTCCCCTTCTCTTACCGCCTCGACCCCCCCAACACTCCCAAGGGGCACAGGCAGCAGCCAGAGGCAGCCACAGCAGCGACACCCGGGAGAGGGCACTGGGGGGACAGGAGCAACACCACCACTCGGCTTCAGGCACCTGAGGCACAACCTGGACCGCTCCAGGGGCACCGCACAGGCTCGCGTGGAGTCAAGGCTCCACAGCCACAGCCCACGACAGGGCGACAGCGAGGGATGCCCGCCACGTCACAGGACCCCAGCACCCCCCCCGCGCGCAAAAGCACGGGGACAGCAGAGGTCGGGCCGGTTTCCGCACCCCTGCTACCCACACACCACCCACGGGTGGGGAAGGCAGAACGAGGGGCCCGCAGGCCAGAACGAGAGGCTCGGCAGCGTTCGCCATGAACGGCCGTCCCTCATCTGGAGCAGCTTAGGTCCGGCCCAGGAGAGCACCACAGCACCACATCGGTCACAGTCAGCTCGGAGTTTTAACACGTGGAGTGAGGGCGGGGGGCACGACCCGGCAAGGACAGCCACCAGTGGGGCCCGCTGCAGCCTCGCCGGCCCCCGCCTCCCACTGCAGGCGGTAGACAACCCCAGCGGAGAACGCCTGACACGCACACGTGTGGCATGAAGCCACCCCTCATCGAGGTCCTTTCAGTCAGAGGGTTGTCACAACCACCAGGCGATCGGCTCACCAGCGGCAAGGAGCGCACGCGGGTAGAGGACCCGACGCCCGCCTCACCCCCACCGCCCTCGGGCACCATAGGCCGGAGGTGGCATCACCGTCGCGGGACAACCGGGACGAACGCACACAAGCCACCACGCGAGCCCAAGCAGGTGGCTCTCAGAAAGGAGCACGGTCGAGCACCAGCCCACTGGAAGCCCACTTTGTCCCCGTGTCCCCAACGCACGTCCGGAGTCCCCTCTCTCTGGCGACAGTCACCAGAGAACAGCGTGTCAGCACTTACCTGCAGGTCCAAAACCACAACTCCAAGTATAAAAATGTCCACGCGAGAGGGCACGGGGCTGATGCACTGGACACAGCCACCTCTGAGCTTGGGGACCCGGTCACTTGTCCCCAAAATGCCACCCATCTCTGTTAGAGCACACTCCTCTGCCACCTGGTCGACCTGGGGTGGGGGAGGGGGAATAGGGACATGAGCATGCCACCCGCCACCCGCCACCCGCCACCCGCCACCCGCCACCTACATCCTTAACTCACACACACACGGGCTCCAGTAGACTGGCCTCTGGCCCTCAAAAGGCAACCCAGGGGCCGGCGCCGTGGCTCAATAGGCTAATCCTCCACCTTGGGGCGCCGGCACACCGGGTTATAGTCCCGGTCGGGGCGCCGGATTCTGTCCCGGTTGCCCCTCTTCCAGGCCAGCTCTCTGCTGTGGCCAGGGAGTGCAGTGGAGGATGGCCCAAGTGCTTGGGCCCTGCACCCCATGGGAGACCAGAAGGAAGCACCTGGCTCCTGCCTTCGGATCAGCGTGGTGCGCCGGCCGCAGCGCACTGGCCGTGGCAGCCATTGGAGGGTGAACCAATGGCAACGGAGGACCTTTCTCTCTGTCTCTCTCTCTCACTGTCCGCTCTGCCTGTCAAAGGGGGAAAAAAAAAAAAAAAAAGCGACCTTCGATCACTCCCTGAAGGGGGACTTTGGGGAAAAAAACAAAACAAAACAAAACAAAACAAAACAAAAAAACAAAACAGTCCAGACCTTCCTTAGTGGCAAGTAGCAAGTAATTAGGGTTAGGCCCAAGTGCAGAAGGACTTCGAAGAAAGAAGAAAGAAAAAAAAAAAAAAAAAAAAGGAAAAACAAAGTCCCAGGCCAAGGCACCCTTCCCTCTGCCGCCCACAGATCGACATCTCCGGTCGGTCTCTGCAGTTGGTGGCAGTGGTGGCAGCAGCACTACCAGTACGTAGTGTGACAGGGTGTGCTGGTCTACCCGCCAACAGTAGCGCCACCCCAGTCTAGCCACGTTCAGGCGCGAGGCGACGCCCGCCTCCCTCCACAGCCTCCGCCTGCTCACTTGCCATCCTCCAGGCCCAATCTCCGACCAATACATCAGGCCCCCAGGTCCCAGCAGGGCAGGGACAGTCCTTCCTGCAGCTTAGGGACTTTGTCACACTCTGTCTCGGGCTCCTCGGCCACTTGTCATCCCTTGCCGGCTCCGGAGCCCGCGACAGCCATATCAAGGCGGCCACCAGGTGGAGTCCAACAACCGACACCGAGGAACCAAGGGACAGCCAGCTGGATGCATCCAGGCGGCAGGGGGACGCTCAGAACGTGTTTCTCGGCTGCCCGGGGGCAGAGAGTGTGTGGAGGGGGTCGGGGGCAGGTGTCTGCATAACCACAAAGGCTGTGGGGCATAGGTGCCCACACAGCCGAGGGTTGGGACTCAGCAGGCTGGAAATCTCAGAGCATGAAGTGCCTCCCAAAGACAGGTCTGGCCTCACCTGGCTCCGGGAGTCAGCCTGTCAGACCCCCAGGGAGGGGGTCTTCGTCTTCTCTTGGCTCACGGGGTGTGTGTGGGGAGGGAGAGGGGGGCATCGGGAAGGAGGCTCATCCTCTGGCAGCACACCATCTGTGGCAGAGGCCATCCATGGGCTTCACTATTGCCTGGGATACACTCCACAGATCACTATTTACACAGAAGTTTTAAAAAACGGGGGGGGGGGGCGAGGGGGGAGTGGAGTGGAGTGGAGTGTGTCATATTCTTATTTTTTGTATCTGTGAACTACATCGAACCTCTTCTCTTTGTATTGATATCACATTCACATAAGAATTGATGAGAATCGTGTTGCACTCAGGACTGTGCGTTCTTCCCAGTGACCCTGGGAATCTAAAGACTTCTTTAAAAAGTCCACTTGGCCACCCAAAGGTGAAGGAAGGAAAGGAAAGGAGGAAGAAAAGACAAGAGAGTGGCAGAGAGAATTAAAAAGAGGGGAAAACATTGAAAGAACACGAGAGAGAGAGAGAGAGAGAGAGAGAGAGAGAGAGAGAGAGAAATTGGAGTAAGAAGAAAAAAAAAGGAGGACGAACAGAAAGACAAAAACTAAGAAGAGAGAAAGAAAACGTAAAAAATGGGGAAAAGAAGGAATGGAAGTTTAGAGGAAGTTTAGAAAGAAAACCGTGAGGACACGAGGACACGACAAAGAGAGGAAACACATGAGGGAAGGTGGGAGACAAAAATGAAACCAAAATAAGGAAGAGAGGAGAGAGCATGAAGATTTAAAAAGACGAGAGAGAAAGAGACAGAGAGACAGAGACAGAGACAGAGAGAGAGAAGGCAAGCAAGTGGGAAGAAAAAATAAGAAAGGGCAAAGAATATCAAGTCAAAGGGGGAGTGAGAAATAAAGTCGTGAGAAAGAGAAAGAAGCTAGAAGGAGACGGACAGACACACGGACGAGCGGGGAACAGCACGAGAGCAAGAGACAACAGGGAATAAACTGAGAAAGAGAACATAAAAGAAGGAAGGAAGGAAGGAAGGAAGGAAGGAAGGAAGGAAGGAAGGAAGGAAGAAAGAAAGAAAGAAAGAAAGAAAGAAAGAAAGAAAGAAAGAGAAAGAAAGACGCCAACGGTGACCCACAGGGGACTCAGATCACCCAGGGTGGCGCCCAAGGACCCAAGAGCCGACCCCCAGTCACAGCCCGCTCCCCGCCCCCGGCCAGCTCCCCACCCTTCTCGCGGCAGCGCGGCGGCGCGGCGGCAGCGGCGGCGGCGGCGGCGCCCCAGCCCAGAGAAAAATGCCCCCCCCCCGCCGCCCACCCCACAGCAGAAAGCTCGCCTGTGCTCCACACCGCGCATGTGCTAAACAGGCCCCCAACCACTGCGCAGCCTCCACCCCGAAGCCTCGCGATACTCAGGACACTGTTTAGTCGCCAGCGCCATTTTGGCTTTCACCGGCCACCGTGCCCGATCTGATACTGTGGTCGCTAGGTGGCGCGCGAGTATCGCCGTAGAGAGCTTTGGTTCTCTCGGCGGGGGTGGGTGGGGAGGAAGGGGGGGATGAAGGGCAGGACAGGGCAGAGGAGGCCGAGGGAGGAAGGTGAATGGGGAATGACACTGGGTCCCAGGCCCGTGAGTCAGCTCCAGATTCTCTCTCTCTCTCTCTCTCTCTCTCTCTCTCTCTCTCTCTCTCACACACACACACACACACACACACCCTTGGGCCACGTTTCTCCAGGCCTGGCTCTCCAGAAATCTCATCCAATGATGAGCGGGAGGGCCTCCCGTTAGCTGGTAGCTGGGCCAGACAGGAACACAGGCACACACTCACACTCACACTCTCACTTTCTTCAATGCAATCACTGTCTCCAGCCGGGACGGCCCGCCCTCCCTCCCTAGGTAGTACTGTTATAAAGGATGGCCCAGTATCTCCTCGATGTGTGTCTCCTTCCACCACCAGGAGTTGAAAGGAAATGCGAAGGGTCACCACTGGAAGACCGGGAGGCAGGGTGGAAGCACAACAAACCTGCCCGGCTTTCTATGTTTCTTGGAGAGATACGTTGATTTATGCAATTTTTCTTTCTTTTTTATGTGAAATGCAGTGACAAAGAGAAGGATAGAGAGAGGGGGGAGAGAGGAGAGGTAGGAGAGGTGGTGGGGGAGAGAGAGAGAGGGAGAGAGAGAGAGAGAGATCTTCCATCCACTCATTCATTTCCCAAATGCCCACAGCAGCTGAGGCTGGGCTAGGCCAAAGCCAGCAGCCAGGAACTCCATCTGGGTCACCATTGTGGGTGACAAGGACACAACTACTTGGCCCATCTTCCGCTGACATTGTCTTTAACCTGTTGTGCCACAACGCTGCCTAGCTCCCACTAGCTAGCTTTAAATTTCTGTCTTTTAGCCGGCACCACGGCTCAATAGGCTCAATAGGCCAGGAGAAACATCTGGCTCCTGCCTTCAGACCAGCGCGGTGCGCCAGCCAGCGCGGTGGCCATTGGAGGGTGAACCAAAAAAGAAAAAAAAGAAAAATAAGAAAAAAAATTTCTTTTTCTTTTTTTTTTTTTTTTTTTTTTTTTTTTTGGACAGGCAGAGTTAGACAGTGAGAGAGAGACAGAGACAGAGACAGAGAGAAAGGTCTTACTTCCGTTGGTTCACACCCCCCCCCCCCAAATGGCCGCTACGGCCAGGCCAGCGTGCTGCACCAATCCGAAGCCAGGAGCCAGGTGCTTCTCCTGGTCTCCCTTACGGGTGCAGGGCCCAAGCACTTGGGCCATCCTCCACTGCACTCCTGGGCCACAGCAGCGAGCTGGACTGGAAGAGGAGCAACCGGGACAGAATCCAGTGCCCCGACTGGGACTAGGACCCAGGGTGCCAGCGCCGCAGGCAGAGGATTAGCCTAGTGAGCCATGGCGCCGGCCTCTATCTGTCTTTCTTCTAAGATCTTAGGGGAGCCAAGGACCTCTTTTGGGGGCAGAAAGGAGGTGGAATGGCAGTGGATCAGAGATGTGAAAGAAGGGAGGACAGTCTTCCAGAGAGAGCAAGGAGAGGGAGAGAGAGAGAGCGAGCACTTTACTCTGCTCCCCATCAGCAGGTAGGGGTCAGAGGAGGAAGAGAGCAGACTGGGTCTCTGGGAAACAGGACAGGAGCCTGGCCTGGCTTCCCCTTCCCAGCACATGAGCAGAAATGGCTGCACAGTGAGCAGCGTCTGGGCACACAGGATCCAGCTCAGCCCACAAGAAGCTTCTGCTCCCTCCGGTGAGGCACAGAAAGAAGCAGGGGAGAGCCAGCCACCGCACCCCAAGAGACACCGCAGCACCACTCACCCTCCCATTCCAAGAGGGGTTTTGCTCCTGAGAAGTTCTCATCCACTCTCCTCTGTGCCTGGGAAGGCACTGCCCCTAAAATGGCCTTCCAAGTGTTCCAGAGAAACAACACACCCAGTCAGACCTGTGTGTACGTGTATGCGTGTGTGTGGAGATGGAGAGAGCCCTTCAGAGCTACGTGTGTGTGTGCGCGCGCATGTGTGTGTGTGTCTGTGAGTCTGTCACAATGACATACCAAAATAAACCAGTGCACCATACACACATTTTGACTGCAGCTTGACCACCCACCCTGGAACACCAGGGCAGGGAGGGATGTCAGGTCTCTGGAACCCACCTGGGAGAAGAAGTCTTCTGGCTCCCAAGGCTCGCTCCCCTGGGACTGGGGGGGAAGATGAGGAGCAACAGATAGAAGTAGATCACAGAGAAACATCGCTCCTCAGGCGGCCTTTGAGGCCTTCCTTTTGGGGTAGATATCATTCTCTACACGTGGCAGCCAAAGCCGCAGGCACGGAGGACAATGAGAAAAATTCAGTCAAGGGAACCAAAGCACGGGCGAGAGGGGGGTTGCCTGATCAAATTAGAGGTCAGGTCTGGGCCATAGTCTCCTTAAGGGAGAAGAAGACCCAGACACTAGTTTTCTTTCTTTCTTTCTTTCTTTCTTTCTTTCTTTCTTTCTTTCTTTCTTTCTTTCTCTCTCTCTCTCTCTCTCTCTCTCTCTCTCTCTCTCTCTCTCTCTTTCTTTCTTTCTTTTTGAATCCAGGCACCCAAGTCAGAAAATCCACAGGGCAGTCGTGTCTACGGTTTCCTATGGGGACAAAATCCGGGGTCGATGTCGTTCAGAACAAACAACTTTCTTCTTCCACCTTTCCAGGTGAAGAAGGGGAGACTCGGGGCGGGTGGGGGTGGGGAGGGAGACCGACCGACCCCAGTCTCCAGTCTCAGATGGGCCAGCCCCATCCAAAGGCACGCCAGCAGCTTCCAAAGGAGGAAGTCCAAAGGCGCTCCGCACCCAGCCTGCGCCAAACAAGCCCCCACCCCCAACCGCCCGCTGGCCCTGGAAGTTGTGACTCCATCTTAGCTCTGCCTCACCAAACCCGTGTTCAATACTGTGGCCGCTAGGTGGTGCGCGAGCCTCAGGCAAGAGAGACTCAGCTCGGCTCGGCTCGGCTCGCGCGGAGTGAGGGCCCGGTGAAGACGAAGGGAAGCAGAAATTTCACACTGAATCCTCCCTCCTTCCTTACCTGCCTCCCTCCTTCCCCATCGACTCCACATCCACAGAGACCTGTCCAAAGAGAGTCCAGGTAGGGCTATCGACAGTATCCGCTTTATTCCCAGAAACCTCCTGCTTAAAAATAACCGGTAGTCTCAAAGATGTCTGTCACCAACCAGGTTCTCCTTCTTTTCTTTACACAGAAAGATGTATTGATTTACTCGAAAGGTAGTTACAGAGACAGTCGGCTCACTCCCACAAATGGAACTACAACAGCCTGGGCTGGGCCAGGCCAAACCCAGGAGCTTGGAACTTCATCGAGGTCTCCCGTATAGGTGCAGGGGCCCAAGCACTCAGGCCATCTTTTGCTATCTTCCCAAGCACATTAGCAGGGAGTTGGACTCTGGCATCGCAGGCAGTGGCAACCTCAGGGGCCTAGGAAGCGGTTCCTTGGTCTCAAGCCTCTGCCTGCAATGCTGGCATCCCACAGCAGCATGGGTTTGAGTGCCACCTGGTCCAGGCAGGACTGATCCAGCTTAACCAGATGCCCCACAATGCTCGCATCTCTCTCTCTCTCTCTCTCTCTCTCTCTCTCTCTCTCTCTCTCTCTCTCTCTCTCTCTCATTCTCCTCCTCCTCCTTCTCTCCTTCCCTGTCTCTGTAATGCTGCCTCTCCAATAAGTATGTAATCCATTAAAAAGTGAAAAGAAAGTGATGGATTGTGGGATGGAATCTTCAACTATCTTCAACTAATCATTAAGATGATCCACCTCTCCCACTGGAGTACCTGGATTGGATTTTTTACTCTAGCTCCCCACCAGTGGAGATTCTGGCGTGCAGCACTGACAGTTCCCATCACTCACACCCAATAGCGTCTGACTCTATTTTTTCACCATGGGGCTTTCTAACGATCCCCACACATAGATGTCAGGGAGCCAAGTACTTGAAACCTCACCTGCTGCCTCCCAGGGCATGCCCATGCCCCTGCAGAAAGCTTGAATCAGAGGAGAGTCAGGAATCGAACCCATGTCCACTGCATGAAACGGGAGCACCCCATGCCGAAAACTCTAACCGTTGATCCGAACGCCCACCACACATCACACATTATTTCTTCAAGTTTTTTTTTTTTAAATTTATTTTTGACAGGCAGATAGTGAGAGAGAGAGAGAGAGAGAGAGACAGAGAGACAGAGAGAGAGAGACAGAGAGAAAGGTCTTCCTTTGCCGTTGGTTCACCCTCCAATGGCCGCCACGGCCGGCACGCTACAGCCGGCGCACCGCGCTGATCCGAAGGCAGGAGCCAGGTGCTTCTCCTGGTCTCCCATGGGGTGCAGGGCCCAAGCACTTGGGCCATCCTCCACTGCACTCCCTGGCCACAGCAGAGAGCTGGCCTGGAAGAGGGGCAACCGGGACAGGATCGGTGCCTGAACCGGGACTAGAACCCGGTGTGCCGGCGCCGCAAGGCGGAGGATTAGCCTAGTGAGCCGCGGCGCCGGCCTATTTCTTCAAGTTTTTTAAGATTCATTTATTTATTTATTTCTGAATCGGAAAGGTAAAGTGTGTGTGGGGGGGGGGGTAGAGAGAAACACACAGAAAGAGAGATTGCTTCCATCTGCTGGTTTCACTCCCCACCTCTTCAAACTACAGCTCTCTACAACATGCCCACCTTTGCAAATTCCCTCACAACACCGCCAAAATGAAGGAACATACTAGTGGTGGCTGTCCCACGGCTGCTCATCTGTCCTATCGCTGCCTTTGACAAAATTTCTGTGACACACGAAACATCCGAGTGACCATGTACAGCAGCAGCACCAATCTTGTGTCACCGCACTATAACAGACTAGGTAATTCTGTGAACTTCTTTTAGGATGCGGACAGAACCGACTTCCTCTGTGTATGCGTGTGTATATACATATACATATATATATATAATACACGTAAAATAAAATATATGAATATGAATAAAATATATGAATATTTAATATATAATAATATAATATATCACATTACATCATATAAATATATATCATACATATTATATTATATATAATTATATATTATAAATATATTATATTATATAATAATATATGATTATACAAAATATATTATATTAAAGATAATGTATCATATATTATATAATATATAGTATATATCATATTATATTATATATATGTATCATATATAATGTATTACAAATATTATAATATATTATGTGATATATATTATATAATATGCTGTCTATTACATATTATATATAATTATATGTATAATGTGTATATATATATATATATATATATATATATATATGTCGATCCGAAGCCAGGAGCCAGGTGCTTCCTCCTGGCCTCCCACGTGAGTGCGGGCCCAAGGACCTGGGTCATCCTTCACTGAACTCCCGGGTCACCACAGCAGAGAGCTGGACTGGAAGAGGGGCGACCGGGACAGAATCCGGCACCCCGACTGACCGGGACTAGAACCTGGTGTGCCGGCGCCACAGATGGAGGATTAGCTTAGTGAGCCGGCGCCGGCCCCCGGGGTATGGATTGTTGAAAAATCTCCTTTCACTCTTTGTCACAGGACCCACAGTCATTTACAGTGCTTCTTTTCTGATGCTCCAAATGGCTGCACTGTCAGATTTTCACATCCCTCACATCCCCACTCGACAAAGCCAGAAAACTTCCTCGCTCGTGTGAAATCTACTCCCGTCGGAAACATGTTCAACCGCACAGTTCCATGACATTTGGTACGCTCACGTCACGGTCACGTTCGTTGCTGTAGGCCTATTTTTATTTTTAAAATAAGGAGGGAGAGGAGGACACACACACACACACACACACACACACAGGCTGGAGCTGGGTCAGAGACTGCATCCAGATCTCCCACATGCGCAGCAGGAGCCTAAACACTTTGGGGTATTTGTCAGACACTACCCTTCCTATTTGCCCAACGACAGCCATATCCCCCTATGGCCCCCAACCCCACCTCGCCCGCCCACTCATCGTGCCATAACAAGTCTTCCTCTGCGATTCCTTCACATTTGTCCAACTACCTCTTGTGTTAGGGTGCTGAGAAGGCACGTGAGGTCACTGATACCCTGGGCTCACGGAGGGGGACTGTGGATTTCCACGGGAAGCAGGGGGGAGAATGAGAAGTGCTCGTGAAACCCAAAGGCGAATGACCATAATCTGTCCCTCCTCCCCAGAGCAAGCACAGCTCAGCAGAGGTGTCTGTCTGTCTGTCGTCAAAATCATCCCCTGCTAGCCTTCTGTCCCGTGACTGCCAGAATTCCAGAACGGCAAGAGAATCTGCTTGGCATTCCACTGCACTGGTTCTGTCTCCTCTGAAAGACACATGTGCACACTCTATCTCAAGCAAACACACCCCAGGCCGTAAAGAAAAAAAAAGATGTCAGCCTTCAAGGCAGGGTTTCAGCTGTGGTAGCCGTCATCGTTAAGGGGACTGACTGACTGACCTTTGCCCCAGAAAGGCAGCATTCTGGAGGAGCAGGGAAAGTTGGCCATTCACTGACAAAGGCCTGAGGCGCGCGGGGGTGGGGGGGGTGGGGGGGGGGAGGCGGCTGAGGAGAAGAGAAAGGGAAACCCATTCACAGAGAAAAAAGCTCTGGGCTGTTTCTTCTGCATTTGAATGAAGCCAATTGAATGAGGCAGATTCCAAGTCATTGAGGGTGGGTGGGTGTGGCAAGTAGATTCCCAAGGCCAGGCTACCAGTTTCTCTCTTCAGCTGTGCCTTGCAAAGTCATCACAGTGGCAGGATAGGTGTTGGAGGAGACAAGATTCATTCAGGGAGGGTGTGTGTCCTCCCCCCATGTCTGTCCCCATGGGCACCTCTGCCCTGACTCTGGCCTAGGAAGAGGGCACGGGGCAGGGGAGTGAAATAACTGGCCAGGGATGCCAGGAACACAGCTTTCCTCCCTGCCCTTTTGCTCCTACCCTGGAACATCTTAGCTTATCCAGAGAATATTCTATAACTAGGAAGAAGGCACAAGTATATATTTTTTTCTTTTTCTTCTTGGGCATAGGTCCACACTGGTGTATTCCACCATGAGCCCATCCACAGGCATGTTTAACTTACCAGTTGTTCTTTGGCCCGAACATACGAGGCTGCTGCCAGATGCATCTCTGCTCACAGATCCTTCTGTATTAGCCTATTTGCTTGCTTATGTGCAAGGTGAAAAACAGAGAGAGAGATAGAGATAGATAGAGATGGGGTGGGGGAGAGAGAATGTGAGACATCAGGTTCACTCCCACAGATGGCCACCATGGCCAGGGTTGGGCCACGATGAACCCAGGAACCAGGAGCTTCTTCCAGGTGCCTAAGGACTTGGGATATCCTCTGATGCCACCACCCAGGCCATTATCAGGGAGCTGGATTGGAACTGGAGCGGCTAAGGCTCAAACTGGTGCCCATGTGAGATGCTGGGGGGTCACAGGCGGCTGCTGTACCTGATGCACCACAATGCCAGTCCCAGCAGTGTCTTTATATTATGAAATCTGCTTCATTCATACAAGTTGTGATGCCAGCAAATTTCTACACACAGGACCAGTGTGGTTAAGCCAGTTACAGAGAGGCAGAGGCAGAGGTCTCCCACCCACCAGTTCACATCCCAGGTGGTCGAAACACCCTGAGTTGCACCAATACGAAGCCAGGAGCCTGAGCTTTTTCCATGTCTCCCGTGGGAGTGCAGGGGCAGAAGGACTCGGGCCACCTTTTACTGTTTTTGCGGACCACAGCAGAGAGCAGCCAGCTGGGATGGGATGGGATTTGAACGGGAGCCCATATGGGATGCCGGCACTGCTTGTGGCAGTTTTACCTGCTACACCACAGCACAGGCCCCCTAATAATAATAATAATAATAATAATAATAATAATAATAGTAATTCTTTTTTGAAATATTTTTATCTTTATTTTTTTTTTTTTTTTATTTTTTTTACCGGAGAGTCAGAGTTACAGAGAGCCC
>NW_026909561.1:0-27000 GCF_033115175.1 Lepus europaeus | reverse complement strand
TTGTACCACACGGGATGTGTTTTGCTCCGGGGACCTTGGGTCTGGTCACCTAGTCTCACCTAGCGCCTATCCCATTGCACTCCAACTACACGTCCTCACATTCTGCGCTGACCCCAGACTGGAGCCAGCAGCTTTCTCCTGGTTTCCCAGGAGCGTCCATCTCCTGCTCTCCCAGGCTGTAGCACAGAGCTGGATGAGAAGCGGAACAGCTGGAGCTGAAGCAGCCCATTTCTGAACCGGCGCTGTGGGCTGCTGCTTAACCGCTCTGTAGCCACCGGAGCCGGGCACCCTGGACGGAAGATTCCAATGAGAAGCACTCTCTGCTGACTCCCCTGGGAAAGTGCATGTTCACTCCTCTTGACCCAGTGCTGAACTGCAGCACACCAGTCAGTTCTCTAATGCCTGAGCTTTGCGGGCAGCCTGGGAGGCCCGCGAGCTCTAGAGCAGGGCCTAGGCCAGTGAGTTCGGTGTTGGGGTGGGAGGCATACACGCACAGTGCTGCACAGCCCAAGACGGCACGTTGTGGACAGGGCTGAGCTCAGGTGCCTGGCCGAATGCATGGCCAAATGCAGGCCGCGGCTTGAGAGAGGCCCGCGGTCAGGCCAGCAGGCCTGGCCGCGCTGGGCTCGGTCTGCCTCTCGCCCGCCCCAGGGCTCGCAAGAGCCAGCCTGGCACTCCAAAGGGGCCCCAAGTCCTACCTAGAGGCTGAGGCCGGCCTCTGGGGGCCTCAGGCACACGCCTGCGGGCAGGAGCGAGCACGCTTAAGCTTATCTTGCAGAAGCTCTGGGGCCCCGAGCTCCCATGCTGCCTGCGCATGCGCAGTTGATGATTTCTGGCACCTGGGGGCGGGGGCTGTGCATGGGGTGGGGCTGGGGCCTGTGCTGGGTTGTGTGGGTGGGCGTGGCCCTGTCCCCCAGGCTGCTGGTGTGATCCATTTGTGACCAGCAGTGTGGGCACTCAGGGCAGAACTGTGCCTCTTAATTTGGGACTGTCACGGGAGGCCCGGAGGGGCACGTGGACTGTCTCATGATCCTTGCGTGGGCGGAGCATGGGTGGAGCATAGCGGATCATGTTCAGAGCACAGGCGCTCAGGTGCTCGCAGCTGAGCGGAGCCTGGGCCCCTCACGTGACCCCTGTGTGCCAGCAGGGGGCGGCACACAGAGCAATGCGGGGCCGCTTGCACATGGAGGCCCGCGGGCAGTAAGCTGCCATGTGCTGACCGCCGGGCCTGGCACTCCAGGCTGCCTGGACACATGTACAGTGGCTTGTCCAAGCCAGGGGCTCCAGCCTGCCTTCTGACAATATTCAGGATGCTGGGCTCTGCTCCCTCTCTCGGGTCTCGGGGTCGGGCCTTCAAAACCCATACCCGCTTCAGGCCCCCATCCTCCTGGCCCGCAGCTGCCCAGCACCCAAATGGCAGCCTCATCTTCCGGTTCTGGGTCTCAGCGGGGATGGCCCCCGGATTACGTGGTGCATGAAGGCCAAGAGCTGAAGGCTAGCGGAGGGGCCCCCTACCCTGGGAATGGAAACCCTGTGCGCGGCTTGGCTCCCAGAGACTGAGACAGAGACCAGGAGAGAGACTGGCCGGTGTTACAGCAGGCTAAGAGGCCTTAGGCTTGGGGCATGGGGACACCCCCCCAAAGCTTTGTGGGCAGCCTGGGAGGCCCGCGAGTTCTAGAGCAGGGCCTAGGGCAGTGAGTTAGGTGTCGAGGTGGGAGGCACACAGGCACAGTGCTGCGCAGCCCTAGACGGCGCGTTGGGGACAGGGCTGAGCTCAGGTGCCCGGTCAAATGTGTTACCAGATAAATTTCAGGGTTCTTCTCTTCACACAAGAAAGAATTCAGCTGTGAAGACAGAGAGTAGTGGGAGGTAAAATAGCAAGGTTTATTAGGAAGGGACATCTGTAGGGACGGATGGGCACCTCTCCAGACAGAGACTGAGAGACTGGGGAGGAGGAAGGAGAGATTACACCTGACCAGGCCAGGCTGGCAGCTCAGCAAAGATGCAGAGAGCTGAGAGCACAGTCCAGTTGAGGCTGGGTGTTTTTAAGGAGATGGGTCTTGCTTCCCCACCTCTGCTCCTCTTGGAACAAAGGGCTTTTTGGATGTAAATAGAAAAACTTCTCTTGAAGGTCTGACACAAAGGACTTTATGGATACAAATGTTATCAGACAGGAGGAAGGGAGCAGGGTGTTTGAGATGCAGATACTAGGCTGCACCTGGGAGAAGGTGGAAGATTGTCAGGCAGAAGGGGTCAGGGCAGGATGCAAGGGCCAGGCTGCCCCTGAAACATTAAGGGGATGACTGTGAGATGCAGATGCATATGCTGGACACAGATGTCTTCTCTTTTAGGCCTGTTACACACACATAAGCTCATAACTCACTACCTACCTAACATTCCCCCTCAAGAGGTAATACCCAAAATTCTTTTTGGGATTATGGATGGAGTTCCGTCTTCTGTAACTTCTTTCCTCTTGCTATCTTTCTTATGGAGTGTGACAGTGGCCTTGGAAAGACTGTGCTGCTCGCTCCAGGGGGCTGCTCAGGTCATCCAGTGGAATGGGCTGGAAGCCTTGTCTGACGACCATTTGGAGTTCGACAGCTTTTAGTCTGTTAGAGACAAAACGAACAAGGGCATTGAAAACACAAGGTCCAAAGAGAAGCAGCAAGATTACAGAAGTTATTGGGCCAAGGAGAGGAAATAGCCAAGATTTCCATGACCAGATGTTAGGCCAGAAATCCCAGCCCTGCTTGGCCTGTTCCTGGAGGTGCTTGGCCTTGTCCAGGAAAGTACGAATTTGGGTTTGTACCTGTCCAGTCTGATTGACCCAGAGACAACATTCTTCCTGGAGCATGGCACAGATACCTTTCTGAGCAGCAGTTAGCATGTCCAATATTTCTTTTATAACCTTTTGTGACTTCCACACACCCTCTTCAACTTACTTTAAACATTTCACCATTTCCATTCCAGTCTAGAGTAAACTAGCCATCAGGATAAAGTCATTCTTATAAACCATGTCCTTTCCTTATTTAAAAAAACTCTTTCCTTTTTAGCCCTTCTTACCAACAACACTCTTTCCTTTTAAACCTTTCTTACCAAGCACACATTTCTATACTTGATGTTTTCCATAGAGCCTGGTTGGCTCTTCTTACCTTACCAGAAGACTAAGGTCTCCATGCAGAGTGAAGATGCCTTACAAATACCTTGTGTGATCTAGAGCTCTGGTTAAGGCAATCAGTTCTGCTAGCTGAGCAAAAGTTCCTGGGGGCAGAGCACGCTTCAATAACGTGCCATGCTGTAACTGTTGCATACCCTGAGAAGCGGGTCCTGTCTGACAAAACTGTTTCTGTCTGTGAACCAAACCTCATCTGTATTAGTCAGGGGACTTTTAGGTCCCTTCTGCTGGCATAGATCAACACTATAGACTTGATCTATAGTCTCAGTACAGGAGTGGAGGGGACCACTTTCCCCTGGAAATGGCATTAAAGTAACTGGGTTTAGAATAGAGTAATGCCTTATTTTTTTTTTCTGAGGGTTTTTTAGAAGGAGGACCTGATATTTTAATATCCTACTATCTGTGAGCCAGTGAGAGCCCTTTTGCTCTAATAGAGAATTTATTTGATGTGAGGTATAAAGGGCGATATCTTGCCCCAGTGTAATTCTAGATACCTCCTCTGTCAGCAAGGCCGCTGCTGCCATTGTCTTTAGGCAATGAGGCCATCCTTGTGCAACCATGTCTAAGGTTTTAGAAAAGTAGCCCACAGGTTGCTTAACAGGTCCCAGACCCTGAGTTAACCCTCCTAAGGCAACTCCCCTGCCTCCCAGTGATGTACAGCTGGGAGGGTTTCTCTGGGCTTGGCAGTCCTAGCACAGGGGCTTTAGCCATAGCATCCTTTAGCTGAGCAAAGGCTGTGGTTTGCTCTTTCCCCCAAAGGAGGGGGCTCTGCTTTGCCTGCCCGTCAAGAGCCTGGTTTAGGAACTGTGCTATTTCCCTGTATCTAGGAACCTGTAACCTGATAGAGAAAAGCTGGGACTGCCTGAAGTTTGCAGAAGTAGGAATTTGCTGCATGGCCCATATCCTCTCTGGGGCTGGTTTTCTCTCCCCAGGGGAGAGGATAAGGGTTAAATAATTAACACTCTAATGGACTAGCAATGCTTTGTTTTCCTCCAGATACCTAGTAGCTAGTTTTGCTAGGAAGTTAAGCCAATGTACAAGACTAGAGTCTCAGGCTGGGAAAGGAGACAGACTAACAAATTATTTACACTTAATCATCTACATTATGGATTATTGTGCACCCCCCTCAAGAGATGGGCCCTTTAAGTCCTCAGTGAGGACCTGTCCAAATAGGTGCAGGACTATCTGAGTTAGCTGTTACTGAAAGCCCTGTTTTTAGGAACAGGCAGGGAGGGCTTTCTCTAAGCTTAATACTATTGGATAGATGTTTAAGGCCTGGCTGGGTGCGTGAGGCCCAGACCTATCCAGGGGGTGCTGGAAGAGAATAGCACGAGATGGCCCTGGCTCCTTATATCAGCAACAGGTGCTGTTTGGGGTGCACTGGCCTTGCTGGGTCTCCTTGACGGCAGATCACCGTGCAGAACAGCCATTGATTGGCCTGTTGCCTATCCTTATATCACTCCTGCTGCTAGCTTGCTTCTCATTCTCCTGGTCTCTAATAAAGTAGACCAAGGAGGCAGCCTCTATGATGTCAGTCAAGGGGGTGCTCAACCCAACCCTGATTTCTTTAATATCAGGGTAAGCTAAAAAAAACTATGGTCATGGGCAAATTTTGACACTTAGTATTTTTCCTGCGAGTTAAGACCGTGCCCATGAGGAGAACTATGACCTTTTAGGTAAGATCAACTGTGGTGACCTTGCATACTTTGAGACCATCAGTGCAATTTCCTATCTATCCCTCAGTTTAGTTTAAAAGGGGAGTTCTGCCCATTTACCACGTACACTGAAAAATCAATCTAGCTGTCACATTATTTCATAGTTTAACTTCTTATTCTGGCTATGCTGTTTGGTCCTCCATACTGTGGCCAGGCATTATTACAGAAAAAGTCAACCATTCCTTACATAAGGTCTGGGGATCAAACAGTACATCACAGTGGAGAGTCCTGCAGAACTGTAGTAACTTCCCTTCTGGAAGAGAAAAGAGGAGAAGTGAGGCAACTGAGTCGGGTCTCTAGACTGACTTCCTGGGCTTTCAGATTTACTGCGTAGCCTGACTTAGAGGAGAAATTGTGGCAGACGTCTCTGCCATCCTTTGGCTTCTGGATTATTTACCGTGTAGCCAGTCCGTTATGGGCCTGGGTTTCTGGGTTTAACTAGTCTTCCCGTGTAACCTATAAGTAAGTTTTTGGGCTTCCAGGCTTTCACCGTGTAGCCTGTGGACACTAGAGCTTTCTTGAGCTCCTGGAACCCGGTTCTCTAGCATCTGCTGCATAACCATCTCCCGTCGTCTCTAAGTCTCTTTTGGAACACTTTCTCCCTTTTGGCTAGACCTCCCGTTTGATCCACATTTAAACTAGCAATACATTTGAGCTAGCAATGCCTGGTTTTCAGCATTAGCTGGATGGAGTCTCTCTTTAAAGGATCTGGCTTCTGAGCCAGAGACTGGAGCAGCTAGAAAGAAACACGTTTCTAGCTGAAGTTTAGCATCATTTCACATCTTGGCACCACTTTTAATCTAAACAGCCGATTGGTTATTATCTCTGCAAGATGAGAGATATCTCTTTTGACATCCTCAGGGGCCCTCTGGGGATGTCAAAAGTCCGGATAATTTAGAACTTGGATTTTCAGAAAGTCTGTTAAAGGTGCCAAGAGAACTTAGAGTATCTGGTCAAAATAGAATTCCTTAACATCCTGAAATGATAGCCATTCATTAGTCAGGGTGATTTTTACACTTTTAAACCAGATCTGATCATAATACTTAACAACGCTTTTCATCAATCTGAACTTAACAGAGACAGTAGAGTACACAATAGATTACCTGGGCAGAACATGAATTCTATGTCTCTTGCTGTCGAATAAACCAGAAATAAAAAAACCTCACACATAAGAGTTCACAGAATTTAGAACTATTTAACAGAGTCAAAAACAGCTTACAGGACCTAACTCTAGAAATGGCAGAGTAACTGATTCAGCAGACACTGTTAAAATAGACGTTACAGTTTTTGCAAAAACAGATTCCAAGATTTACGACTTAGACCATTTCCAGATATTTACTAACATTAGTGCACATTTTTTTAAAAAAACCTCATTGTTGTAACAGAAAATCAGACTTCAACTTTAGGTCAATGTAATTTTGGCATTAGCACTCAACTTAAAGAAAACTCTGTAAACAGTTTTAAAGTTGTCAACCTTTTAAAACTTTTCATGACTTGCTCACACCTTCTGAAACTTTATACCTGTAGTTACTTTTACATAGTCTTGAATTGTCATGTATGGACAATCTATGAGAATACATGCTAACAAACTCAAACAGTCTCTCTTATCGAATTTAAGATGTGAAAAGTACAATACATTTTCCCACATTTTGCTTAGTATTGATGCCTAGATGGCTTAAGACACTGAGTTATTACTGAATACCACACCATTATCTGAATTAAAAGTCAAAATTATATTTCCATGCTTTTAAGGAACATAAGAATAACTCTAGCTGGAAAGCAAAACCATGAATACAGCATAGGTCTGACACCATTTACAACATTTTAATACATTTCACATAATCTGAATTGACTCAAGCAGCTGTTACTTTAACAAATTTTAGAGTCTCATCCTTTGAGAGTTCCAGGGATCCAACTGGAAGCCCAAAGTTGGAAGACTCGGTTTAGAATTTAAGCTGTCAGAGTCAAGCGGTTTAGCCAACAATTAGTACATTCCTGATCAGTTGGGTAATCACTCAAACACTGAAAACAGATAAACAACATAAACAGTTTTCCCAATCAAGACTCATAATGGCAATAGAAAAACGTGAAACCTTCAAGGCACGTGAAGGAACACTTTCATCAGATAAGTCAGGGACAGCAGCACAGAAAAGAACTAGCCATTGTTCATTAACTGCAAAGAGAAAAACCCATCAGGTTGGAAAGGGTTAATGGCTTAAGGTTCTGGCTCCCTTAGGTAAGGCCAGCAGTAGTATTGAATTGGAAATTCCTCCACAAGAGGAAAAAAAGCAGCCTTGGGGGGGGAGGGGCGCTTTCCATAGGGCTATCTGGCTAAGCCTGCCTGGGTGCAGCAGGCCACGTGGACTGGAATAGAGTGCAGAGAAAGGTTGTGGTCCCCCATTTACAGGGAAGACTTCACACACCGGGGCCTGGCAGGACTGGCCGTGGGGTTGGGTAGGTGCGCCATTTCACCAAGAGTGCTGGGAACCTCCTATAATTTAGCCAAAGCCAGATCAATCAGGACTACTGCAAACACTCAGTCAATTAAAACAGATAGTTAACTTGAGCTCCTTTCCAGATTCAGTCCTCAGACAATCAAAGCTTAGCAACAGTAATAGCTCACAAAAACTTCAAGACGCACCAAAGCTACCATAAGCTGCAAAGATGGAAAGCCTTCTACCAGGTTGGAAAGGGTTAACTGGTAACAGCTTTTCCCTAGGTGGACCAGATGTGAGCTGCTGCCCTCACCTTCCCCTATGAATCTCAGCTGGAGCAGAGCAAAGGGAAAGGCCCTGATGTCTGGGGGCTGAGTGGGGTTCGAAATCTCCTATCGCTCAAGAGTGCCCACTACCTAGTTGTCTGAGTTTACCTGGAGGGCCAATATTAGCCTCGACGGAAGCTAAGCCCTGCTCGCGTAGCAGTAGGCAGCGTGACCAGGCGTCCCTCCAAGAGAGAGACCTGGTCCTCGGGTCGCGGTCCGGCCGCCGGGAAGCCAAAGCGAGCTCAGGGGGTCTCCAGGCTCTCAGCCAACTGCCCTTCCTAATCGCCTTCCCGTTCCTTACAATCCCTCTGGAGTTTCGGCCTTAGCTAAGCCGTGGCCGGGGGGACTCCGCATTCCCGGAGAGCTGTGGGGTGCCGAACACTCAACGGTCACTTCCACAGATCCAGTCCTGCTTGAGGGAAGGAATATTCACCTCCGATGTCTTCTCAAAATCCCTTCGTGGTTGCCAAAAATGTTACCGGAGAAATTCCAGGGTTCTTGTCTTCGCGCAAAAAAGAATTCAGGCATGAGACAGAGAGTAGTGGGAGGTAAAATAGCAAGGTTTATTAGGAAGGGACATCTGTAAGGATGGATGGGCACCTGTCCAGAAAGAGCCTGAGAGACTGGGGAGGAGGAAGGAGAGATTACACCTGACCAGGTCAGGCGGGCGGCTCAGCAAAGATGCAGAGAGCTGAGAGCACAGTCCAGTTGAGGCTGGGTGTTTTTAAGGAGATGGGTCTTGCTTCCCCACCTCTGCTCCTCTTGGAACAAAGGGCTTTTTGGATGTAAATAGAAAAACTTCTCTTGAAGGTCTGACACAAAGGACTTTATGGATACAAATGTTATCAGACAGGAGGAAGGGAGCAGGGTGTTTGAGATGCAGATACTAGGCTGCACCTGGGAGAAGGTGGAAGATTGTCAGGCAGAGGGGGCAGGGCAGGATGCAAGGGCCAGGCTGCCCCTGAAACATTAAGGGGATGACTGTGAGATGCAGATGCATATGCTGGACACAGATGTCTTCTCTTTAGGCCTGTTACACACACATAAGCTCATAACTGACAACCTACCTAACAAATGCAGGGCCGAATGCAGATTTGGCCGCGCTGGGCTCGGTCTGATGCTCGCCCGCCCCAGGGCATGCAAGAGCCAGCCCAGCATTCCAAAGGGGCCCCAAGTCCTACCTAGAGGCTGAGGCCAGCCTCTGGGGGCTTCAGGCACACGCCTGCGGGCAGGAGCCAGCCCACTAAAGCTTCAGCTCTCGGCCACCGCGCAACCAAGCAGCTTGCCCATGCACAGTAGATCATTTCTGGCACCTGGGGGTGGGGGCTGTGCCTGGGGCGGGGCAGGGGCCAGGGCTGGGGTGGGTGGGTGGGCATGGCCCTGTCCCCCAGGCTGCTGGTGAGATCAATTTGTGACCAGCAGTGTGGGCACTCAGGGCAGAACTGTGGCTCTGAGTTCGGGGCTGTCACGGGAGGCCCGGAGGGGCACGTGGACTGTCTCATGATCCCCGCGTGGGCGGAGCATGGGTGGAGCGTGAGCAGAGCGTGTTCAGAGTGCAGACGCTCAGGCGCTCACAGGTGAGCAGCGCCTGGGCCCCTCACGTGACCCCTGTGTGCCAGCAGGAGGCGGCAGCACAGAACAATGCGGGGCCGCTTGCGCGTGGAGGCCCGCGGGCAGCAAGCTGCCGTGCGCAGTCCGCCGGGCCTGGCTCTCCAGCCTGCCTGGACACATGTACAGTGGCTTGTCCAACCCAAGGGCTGCAGCCTGCCTTCTGAGAATGCTCAGGTTGCTGGGCTCTGCTCCCTCTCTTGGGTCTCGGGGTTGGGCCTTCGAAACCCATACCTGCTTCAGGCCCCCGTCCTCCTGGCCCGCAGCTGCCCACCACCCAAATGGCAGCCTCATCCTCCGGTTCTGGGTGTCAGCGTGGATGGCCCCAGGATTCCGTGGTGCATGAAGGCCAAGAGCTGAAGGCTAGCGGAGGGGCCCCCTAGCCCGGGAACGGAAACCCTGTGCGCGGCTTGGCTCCCAGAGACTGAGAGACTAGGAGAGAGACTGGCCAGTGCTCCGGCAGGCTAAGAGGCCTCAGGCTTGGGGCATATGGCGGCAGCCCCCCGAAGCTTTGCGGGCAGCCTGGGAGGCCCGCGAGCTCTAGAGCAGGGCCTAGGCCAGTGAGTTAGGTGTCGGGGTGGGAGGCACACAAGCACAGTGCTGCACAGCCCAAGACGGCGCGTTGGGGACAGGGCTGAGCTCAGGTGCCCGGCCGAATGCAGGGCCGAATGCAGGCCGCGGCTTGAGAGAGGCCCGCGGTCAGGCCAGCAGGCCTGGCCACGCTGGGCTCGGTCTGCCTCTCGCCCGCCCCAGGGCTCGCAAGAGCCAGCCCGGCGCTCCAAAGGGGCCCCGAGTCCTACCTAGAGGCTGAGGCCGGCCTCTGGGGGCCTCAGGCACACGCCTGCGGGCAGGAGCGAGCCCGCTAAAGCTTCTCTTGCAGAAGCTCTGGGCCCCCGCGCTCCCATGCGCCTTGCGCATGCGCAGTGGATGATTTCTGGCACCTGGGGGTGTGCCTGGGGCTGGAGCTGGGGCCGGGGCCGGGGCCGGGGCTGGGGCTGGGGTGGGTGGGTGGGCATGGCCCTGTCCACCAGGCTGCTGGTGTGATCCATTTGTGACCAGCAGTGTGGGCACTCAGGGCAGAACTGTCGTTCTGAGTTCGGGGCTGTCACGGGAGGCCCGGAGGTCACGTGGACTCTCTGATGATCCCCCGTGGGCGGAGCGTGAGTGGAGTGTGTTCAGAGCGCAGGCACTCAGGCGCTCACAGGTGAGCGGCGCCTGGGCCCCTCACGTGACCCCTGTGTGCCAGCAGGAGGCGGCAGCACAGAGCAATGCGGGGCCGCTTGCGCGTGGAGGCCCGTGGGCAGCAAGCTGCCTTGTGCCGACTGCCGGGCCTGGCACTCCAGGCTGCCTGGACACATGTGCAGTGGCTTGTCCAAGCCAGGGTCTCCAGCCTGCCTTCTGAGAATATTCAGGTTGCTGGGCTCTGCTCCCTCTCTCGGGTCTCGGGGTCGGGCCTTCGAAACCCATACCCGCTTCAGGCCCCCTTCCTCCTGGCCCTCAGCTGCCCACCACACAAATGGCAGCCTCATCCTCCGGTTCTGGGTCTCAGCGGGGACAGCCCCCGGATTCCGTGCTGCATGAAGGCCAAGAGCTGAAGGCTAGCGGAGGGGCCCCCTAGCCCGGGAACGGAAATCCTGTGCGCGGCTTGGCTCCCAGAGACTGAGACAGAGACCAGGAGAGAGACTGGCCTGTGTTCCGGCAGGCTAAGAGGCCTTAGGCTTGGGGCGTGGGGACAGCCCCCCGAAGCTTTGCGGGCAGCCTGGGAGGCCCGCGAGCTCTAGAGCAGGGCCTAGGCCAGTGAGTTAGGTGTCGGGGTGGGAGGCACACACGCACAGTGCTGCGCAGCCCAAGACGGCGCGTTGGGGACAGGGCTGAGCTCAGGTGCCCGGCCGAATGCAGGGCCGAATGCAGGCCGCGGCTTGAGAGAGGCCCGCGGTCAGGCCAGCAGGCCAGGCCGCACTGGGCTCGGTCTGCCTCTCGCCCGCCCCAGGGCTCGCAAGAGCCAGCCCGGCGCTCCAAAGGGGCCCCGAGTCCTACCTAGAGGCTGAGGCCGGCCTCTGGGGGCCTCAGGCACACGCCTGCGGGCAGGAGCGAGCCCGCTAAAGCTTCTCTTGCAGAAGCTCTGGGCCCCCCGCGCCCCCATGCGGCTTGCGCATGCACAGTGGATGACTTCTGGCAGCTGGGCGCGGGCCTGGGGAGGGTGGGTGGGCATGGCCCTGTCCCCCAGGCTGCTGGTGGGATCCATTTGTGACAAGCAGTGTGGGCACTCAGGGGAGAACTGTGGCTCTGTGTTCCGGGTTGTCACGTGAGGCCGGAGGGGCACGTGGACTGTCTGATGATCCTTGCCTGGGCGTGAAGGACCCTTATGGGGGAGAGGGACAAGAAACTAGGCCTGGGCAAATATCAGGGGCTTCTTAAGAGATTAGATGTTCCCCAGAGTCTAGCGGGCAGGACGTTCTCTGGGAAGGAAAAGTCAATCCCCTTCAGAGAACCTCTAGGCACGCCCAGAGCAGAACTGCCCCTCCCCTCCAGGAAACCTCTGGGCGCGCCCCAGAGCAGAGCTGCCCCTCCCTTCGGAGGGTCTCTAGGCGCACACTTATGATGTCACTGCGACCGGCCAATCCTGTAACACCTCAGCACTCTCGCTTAGCACTCTCCCTCAGCATTCTCCGGTATGCTAATTGTCCCTCCGAACCAACCAATCCCGTGCCACCTCTGCATTTTATACCAGCACTCTCCACCAGCATTCTTCGCCAGCATTCTCCCATATGCTAACGGTCCCTCTGAACTGACCAATCCTATGCATGCGTTAGGAATATGCTAATTCGTTGCCTATATAACCTGTGTAAAACTGCCGCTCAGGGCTCCTCACTGCCTGAGGTGGGGGCCCGTTTGCGCAAACGTACAATAAATACCTCATGCTTTTTGCATCAACTGGTTTGGAGTCTGGATTTTTGGGTGTCCTCTCGAGCAAGTGGGCATCTCTACTACTGAGAGGTCCAACATTTGGCGCCCAACGTGGGGCTTGAGGTCGCCCTCAGACCCATTCTCTGCGGACCAGTTGGAGGTATAATTAAGTGTTTTCTGTCTGTTGTTGTCTTCGTCTTGAGTATTCTGACTGGAGTATTCTGACTGGCCAGTATCTGACCTGACTCTGTGGGACCAGTGGGGGAGGCAGGCATGCCCAGCAACCCCTGGTCCGTTCCCCGGAGGACGCTCCGGGTTATGAGGGGAAACCCTCGGTCCGTTCCCCCGGAACACGCTCCCGGGGTGGTCTGGAGGTGGGTCGGAGACCAAGTCTCCCTCCTTCCCGGGGAGGGCTGGTCAGGCAGCCGCTCCCAAAAATAGCGCAATAGCGTTCGATTTGTCCTAGCCATGCGGTTTGTCTTGTTTACTGTATGTGTCTGTGTATTGGCTATTCTTTTTGTTTGGGCTGAAATCTTTGCACCCATGGGTCAACAAATAACCACCCCTTTAAGTCTCACTCTAGATCACTGGAAGGACGTTCGAGAACGCGCGCGCCACCTCTCAGTGGAGGTTAAAAGAAAACGATGGGCAAAATTCTGTTCCTCAGAGTGGCCGGCCTTCGAGGTCGGCTGGCCAAGGAACGGCACTTTTAACCTCGATATTATTTTACAGATTAAGGCGCGAGTCTTTCAGCCAGCCCACCTGGGATGATTGTCAGCAGCTTTTGCAGACCCTCCTCACTACTGAGGAAAAGCAGCGTGTCTACCTTGAGGCACGGAAAAACGTCCCTGGAGCAGATGGCCGACCGACCCTACTGCCAAACGAAATCGAGGAGGCGTTTCCCTCAACCCGTCCTGATTGGGACTACACCACCGTTACTGGTAGGGAGCGACTTCGTCTTTACCGCCAGATTCTCCTTGCGGGTCTCAGAGGGGCTGGAAAGCGCCCCACCAATTTGGCCAAGGTACGTGCAGTAGTGCAGGGGGCTGAGGAAACGCCGGCAGGCTTCCTAAAAAGATTAATGGAAGCCTACCGTATGTACACCCCGTTTGACCCCCTGGCAGAGGACCGGCAGGGAGATGTAATCATGTCCTTTATAGGACAGCTAGCGCCGGACATCCGCAATAAATTGCAGCGGCTAGAGGGGCTTCAGGGGTATACCATACAAGATTTAATAAAGGAGGCAAAAAAAAAAAGATTTACAACAAAAGGGAGACCCGAGAGGAGAAGGAGGAAAGGATCCACAAGGAGCAGGAAAAAAGGAAAGACAAAAGAGATAAAAGACGTAATCGAGAGCTTAGTAAAATTTTGGCCACCGTAGTGCAGGATATAAAAAGGAGTAGACCAGGACAGAATAGGGACTTGGGAGACAAACGAAAGCCTCGGGTAAAAAGAGATCAATGTGCCTATTGTAAAGAAAGAGGACACTGGGTCAAAGACTGCCCGAAGAAAACACAGGGACCAAAGAAAAGACCAGTTCCAATCCTGTCCCTGGAAGAAGACGACTAGGTGAGTCAGGGCCAGGAGCCCCCCCCTGAGCCCAGGATAACCCTTGAAGTGGGGGGCAGACCGGTAACCTTCCTGATTGACACGGGAGCCAGCACTCGGTACTGACTTCAGAAAAAGGGCCTTTAAGCTCCAAGACTTCCTGGGTTCAGGGGGCAACTGGAGGGAAGTTATATCGCTGGACAACCAATCGAGAGGTCCAGTTGAGTACAGGACTTGTGACACACTCGTTCTTACTAGTGCCAGACTGCCCCTACCCCCTCCTGGGCAGGGACCTACTCTCGAAAGTAGGAGCCCAAATTCACTTCCATGAGAAAGGAGCTACCATCACAGACTCAGGAGGGCGGCCCCTCCAGGTGTTAACACTACGCTTGGAGGACGAACATCGATTATTCGAGAGGCCCTCGTCCACCATGGCTCCCCTGGATCCCAAGTGGCTCGCAGATTTTCCTCAGGCCTGGGCAGAGACTGCGGGAATAGGGCTGGCCGTCAACCAGCCTCCCTTGATTATAGATCTGAAGCCCACGGCCATTCCCGTGTCAGTTCGTCAATATCCGATGGGCAAGGAAGCTAAGGAAGGTATCCGGCCACATATCCAGAGACTGTTACACCTAGGCATTTTAAAACCTTGTCGTTCACCTTGGAACACCCCCCTACTACCAGTAAAGAAGCCTGGTACGGGTGACTACCGCCCGGTACAGGACTTGCGGGAGGTTAACAGGAGAACGGAGGATATGCATCCCACAGTGCCCAACCCCTACAATCTGCTAAGTACCTTGCCTCCGACCCACGTATGGTACACTGTGTTAGATCTAAAAGATGCATTCTTTTGTTTAAGACTGAGCCCTCAGAGCCAATCCATCTTTGCTTTTGAGTGGAAAGACCCAGAGACCGGGTTTTCAGGACAACTCACCTGGACAAGGTTGCCCCAAGGATTTAAAAACTCGCCTACCTTGTTTGATGAAGCTCTGCACCTAGATTTGGCCGACTTCCGAGTCAACCATCCGGACCTGGTCCTCCTGCAATATGTGGACGACCTCCTCCTTGCCGCTGAAACTGAGCAGGACTGCCTAAAAGGTACCGGGGCCCTGCTACAGAGACTGGGGAAATTGGGCTATCGAGCCTCCGCGAAAAAGGCCCAAATATGTCAAAAACAGGTGGCCTACCTAGGCTACCTCCTAGAAGGAGGGCAACGGTGGCTGACAAAGAGCCGAAAAAGGGTGGTTGCTCTAATTCCACCCCCCACCGATGCCAGAAAGATGCGGGAATTCCTCGGGAGTGCGGGATTCTGCCGCCTTTGGATTCCTGGGTTTGCGGAGCTGGCAGCCCCATTGTACCCCCTCACGAAGTCCAATGCTCCCTTTCAATGGAGAGAAGAGCAACAGCGGGCGTTTGACAACATAAAAAAGGCCCTATTGTCAGCCCCAGCCCTGAGCCTCCCTGATATGACCAAGCCCTTCACATTATACGTGGATGAGAACAAGGGAGTGGCGAAGGGAGTGCTAACACAAATGCTTGGACCCTGGAAAAAGCCGGTGGCATACTTTTCAAAAAAACTAGACAATGTAGCGGCCGGCTGGCCTCCGTGCCTCCGCATGATAGCGGCCGTGGCAGTTCTGGTAAAAGACTCGGACAAATTGACTCTAGGCCAACCTCTCACCGTAGTGGCACCTCATGCTGTGGAGACAGTTATCCGACAGCCACCAGATCGGTGGCTCTCAAATGCTCGGATAACTCATTACGGAATCGCTGCTTGGGTCCACGCCTCACACGTGAAGCGAGCACCACCTCCCCAGGGCCCCGAGGATCCGGATAGACCAGCCAAATGGAAGCTCCAGCGCACTCAGAACCCACTCAAGCTAAGACTTTCAAAAACTGTTTAATATTTGTGATGTTCCTGGCCTTTCCCCATTGTTTTTCCAATCCCCATGCTCCACAATTGTTAACGTGGAAAGTAATTTCCTCCACAGGACGGGTGGCCTGGTCTGTTAGTGGGTTACATACCCCCGGGGCATGGTGGCCCACCTTATACCCGGACGTATGTCAACTGGTTACTGGGTTAGATACCTGGATGTACCTGACCAGAATAATTTGACAAAAATCCCTGGAAATAGTCTTAACTATTGGGGCGTGTATGGCTCCCAGTCCCCAGTCAGTGGGACCCAACCCAGTCCAGCAAGAACAGAGTTCCCTCCCTCCAGTGAGGCAGGCTCTCCCCAGGCCACCCCTCTTGCCAGCCACCCTTTCGCCTAGCTTGGCAAGTTTAACTCCAAACGCTTCGAGCCCCCGTACAACCGGACAGCGGCTGTTTAACCTTTTGACAGGGGCCTTTCTGGCCCTCAACCAGACCAATCTGGAGCTGACCGAGTCCTGTTGGCTATGCCTAGCCCCAGGTCCACCTTATTACGAGGGCCTCGCGGTCCCCAGGACCTGGAATGGCACTACAAAGGCAAATAATTGCCTCTTGCCCCTTCGGGCGCGTCTCACTCTTACAGAGGTGTCGGGACAAGGTACTTGTGTAGGAAATCCTCCCTTGTCCCACCGACACTTGTACAATGTCACCCACAATGTTACTATACGAGACGGCTCATGTATTCTTAACAGGTTGCTCCAGTTTATCCGCGAGAGGCTTTTCCTTATCCAAACCGGGTGCTGACTCAACAGTACCAGTGTCAAGCTTCAAAGACCTCCGAGGTCCAATAGATTTTAGGATTAAAATCTGTGCAAAAAGAAAAGGAGGGAATGAAGGACCCTTATGGGGGAGAGGGACAAGAAACTAGGCCTGGGCAAATATCAGGGGCTTCTTAAGAGATTAGATGTTCCCCAGAGTCTAGCGGGCAGGACGTTCTCTGGGAAGGAAAAGTCAATCCCCTTCAGAGAACCTCTAGGCACGCCCAGAGCAGAACTGCCCCTCCCCTCCAGGAAACCTCTGGGCACGCCCCAGAGCAGAGCTGCCCCTCCCTTCGGAGGGTCTCTAGGCGCACACTTATGATGTCACTGCGACCGGCCAATCCTGTAACACCTCAGCACTCTCGCTTAGCACTCTCCCTCAGCATTCTCCGGTATGCTAATTGTCCCTCCGAACCAACCAATCCCGTGCCACCTCTGCATTTTATTTTATTTTATTTATTTTTTTTTCTTACCTTCTGCTTGGCTCTCTAGCGTTTTAGTGGAAAATGGCGAAGCAGCGGGTTTACTCTGGGTACCATCTTTGCTGAATAAACTGGAGTTTCCAGGGGAAAATGAAAAGCCAGTCAGGGGACCAGAGCTCAAGGAGCCCAAAACAGAGCTATCAACTTTCTTGCCAAAACTAAACGAGGCACTTGTCGCTGCCAGTGGCGTCTCCACCTTCTTGTCAGACGCGACCTCCATCTTCTTGTCGGACGAATCCTCAATTTTGTTGCCAGGAAACAAAAATGCGGATTCTTGCCCCACGTTTGTTGAATCAAACAGGGAAGGAGGCTGTGTGTCAGCCGACATTCTGTTCATTTCATTTTCGGAACTGCTACTGCCACGCTGCTGTTCAATATTTGCCAAGTATTTCTCGTAGTCTTTGAAGATGGGGCTCAGGTCACAGAGCGGGTTTGTGTTCACGTGCTTCACTATCCAATCCCGAACAGAGCAGTTGAGGGCCGCCAGCTGCTTGTGGTACGCGCTCGCCGCCAGGCCGGCGGGCAGCTGCGGGCTGTTGCCATTCGTTTTGGGATTTGCAATCTTTTTATCGAGCAAAGCAGCAGGGCCATTTGCAGTCACAGAACCAAAGACCGCCTTGGGCTCTGCTGCCGCCTTTGCGCTGGTGAGCGGAGGGGCACTTGTGCTGTTTCCATTGGACAGTCCTTCTAGGGGCTTCCCTCCAGGGCCTCCACCAAAGCCAGAAAACCCTCCTCCTCCGGAAGGCACCACCAAGCCTTTAAATCCTTTAAAGGCCCCTCCAGCATCTGGTTCAAATCCAACATTTCTACGCTTTGCTTTCTTTATGGCTCTATTCTTCAAGACTTCCTCACTGGCCACTGAGAACGTCCCCACCTCTTCAGCTTCATCCTCTTGATCCCAATTCTTGTCTGTCAATTCCTTCTCGGCAATTCTTTTGGCCATTTTTTCGATCCTGCCCGGCGGCCGCCGCAGCTCTCCACCTCTGCATTTTATACCAGCACTCTCCACCAGCATTCTTCGCCAGCATTCTCCCATATGCTAATGGTCCCTCTGAACTGACCAATCCTATGCATGCGTTAGGAATATGCTAATTCGTTGCCTATATAACCTGTGTAAAACTGCCGCTCAGGGCTCCTCACTGCCTGAGGTGGGGGCCCGTTTGCGCAAACGTACAATAAATACCTCATGCTCTTTGCATCAACTGGTTTGGAGTCTGGATTTTTGGGTGTCCTCTCGAGCAAGTGGGCATCTCTACTACTGAGAGGTCCAACAGGCGGAGCATGGGTGGAGGTTGAGCGGAGCGAGTTCAGAGCGCAGGGGATCAGGCGCTCACAGGTGAGCGGCGCCTGCGCCCCTCACGTGACCCCTGTGTGCCAGCAGGGCAATGCGGGGCCGCTAGCACGTGGAGGCCCGCGGGCAGCAAGCTGCCTTGTGCCGACCGCCGGGCCTGGCACTCCAGGCTGCCTGGACAGATGTGTGGTGGCTTGTCCAAGCCAGGGGCTCTAGGCTGCCTTCTGAGAATATTCAGGTTGCTGGGCTCTGCTCCCTCTCTCGGGTCTCGGGGTCAGGCCTTCGAAACACATACGCGCTTCAGGCCCCCATCCTCCTGGCCCGCAGCTGCCCACCACCCAAATGGCATCCTCATCCTCCGGTTCTGGGTCTCAGCGGGGACGGCCCCAGGATTCCGTGGTGCATGAAGTCCAAGAGCTGAAGGCTAGCGGAGGGGCCCCCTAGCCCGGGAATGGAAACCCTGTGCGCGGCTTGGCTCCCAGAGACTGAGAGACCAGGAGAGAGACTGGCCAGTGCTCTGGCAGGCTAAGAGGCCTCAGGCTTGGGGCGTGGGGACAGCCCCCCGAAGCTTTGCGGGCAGCCTGGGAGGCCCGCGAGCTCTAGAGCAGGGCCTAGGCCAGTGAGTTAGGTGTCGGGGTGGGAGGCACACACGCACAGTGCTGCGCAGCCCAAGACAGCCCGTTGGGGACAGGGCTGAGCTCAGGTGCCCGGCTGAATGCAGGCCGCGGCTTGAGAGAGGCCCGCGGTCAGGCCAGCAGGCCTGGCCACGCTGGGCTCGGTCTGCCTCTCGCCCGCCCCAGGGCTCGCAAGAGCCAGCCCGGCGCTCCAAAGGGGCCCCGAGTCCTACCTAGAGGCTGAGGCCGGCCTCTGGGGGCCTCAGGCACACGCCTGCGGGCAGGAGCGAGCCCGCTAAAGCTTCTCTTGCAGAAGCTCTGGGCCCCGGCGCCCCCATGCGGCTTGCGCATGCACAGTGGATGATTTCTGGCAGCTGGGCGCGGGCCTGGGGAGGGTGGGTGGGCATGGCCCTGTCCCCCAGGCTGCTGGTGGGATCCATTTGTGACCAGCAGTGTGGGCACTCAGGGGAGAACTGTGGCTCTGAGTTCGGGGCTGTCACGGGAGGCCCGGAGGGGCACGTGGACTGTCTGATGATCCTCGCCTGGTCGGAGCATGGGTGGAGGTTGAGCGAAGCGAGTTCAGAGCTCAGGGGATCAGGCGCTCACAGCTGAGCAGCTCCTGGGGCCCTCACGTGACCCCTGTGTGCCAGCAGGGGGCGGCAGCACAGAGCAATGCGGGGCCGCTTGCACGTGGAGGCCCGCGGGCAGCAAGCTGCCTTGTGCCGACCGCCGGGCCTGGCACTCCAGGCTGCCTGGACAGATGTGTGGTGGCTTGTCCAAGCCAGGGGCTCTAGGCTGCCTTCTGAGAATATTCAGGTTGCTGGGCTCTGCTCCCTCTCTCGGGTCTCGGGGTCAGGCCTTCGAAACACATACGCGCTTCAGGCCCCCATCCTCCTGGCCCGCATCTGCCCACCACCCAAATGGCAGCCTCATCCTCCGGTTCTGGGTGTCAGCGTGGATGGCCCCAGGATTCCGTGGTGCATGAAGTCCAAGAGCTGAAGGCTAGCGGAGGGGCCCCCTAGCCCGGGAACGGAAACCCTGTGCGCGGCTTGGCTCCCAGAGACTGAGAGACCAGGAGAGAGAGTGGCCAGTGCTCTGGCAGGCTGAGGCCTCAGGCTTGGGGCGTGGGGACAGCCCCCCGAAGCTTTGCGGGCAGCCTGGGAGGCCCGCGAGCTCTAGAGCAGGGCCTAGGCCAGTGAGTTAGGTGTCGGGGTGGGAGGCACACACGCACAGTGCTGCGCAGCCCAAGACAGCCCGTTGGGGACAGGGCTGAGCTCAGGTGCCCGGCTGAATGCAGGCCGCGGCTTGAGAGAGGCCCGCGGTCAGGCCAGCAGGCCTGGCCGCGCTGGGCTCGGTCTGCCTCTCGCCCGCCCCAGGGCTCGCAAGAGCCAGCCCGGCGCTCCAAAGGGGCCCCGAGTCCTACCTAGAGGCTGAGGCTGGCCTCTGGGGGCCTCAGGCACACGCCTGCGGGCAGGAGCGAGCCCGCTAAAGCTTCTCTTGCAGAAGCTCTGGGCCCCCCGCGCCCCCATGCGGCTTGCGCATGCACAGTGGATGATTTCTGGCAGCTGGGCGCGGGCCTGGGGAGGGTGGGTGGGCATGGCCCTGTCCCCCAGGCTGCTGGTGGGATCCATTTGTGACCAGCAGTGTGGGCACTCAGGGCAGAACTGTGGCTCTGAGTTCGGGGCTGTCACGGGAGGCCCGGAGGGGCACGTGGACTGTCTGATGATCCTCGCCTGGTCGGAGCATGGGTGGAGGTTGAGCGGAGCGAGTTCAGAGCTCAGGGGATCAGGCGCTCACAGCTGAGCGGCTCCTGGGGCCCTCACGTGACCCCTGTGTGCCAGCAGGGGGCGGCAGCACAGAGCAATGCGGGGCCGCTTGCGCGTGGAGGCCCGCGGGCAGCAAGCTGCCGTGCGTGTTGGACCTCTCAGTAGTAGAGATGCCCACTTGCTCGAGAGGACGCCCAAAAATCCAGACTCCAAACCAGTTGATGCAAAAAGCATGAGGTATTTATTGTACGTTTGCGCAAACGGGCCCCCACCTCAGGCAGTGAGGAGCCCTGAGCGGCAGTTTCACACAGGTTATATAGGCAACGAATTAGCATATTCCTAACGCATGCATAGGATTGGTCAGTTCAGAGGGACCGTTAGCATATGGGAGAATGCTGGCGAAGAATGCTGGTGGAGAGTGCTGGTATAAAATGCAGAGGTGGCACGGGATTGGTTGGTTCGGAGGGACAATTAGCATACCGGAGAATGCTGAGGGAGAGTGCTAAGCGAGAGTGCTGAGGTGTTACAGGATTGGCCGGTCGCAGTGACATCATAAGTGTGCGCCTAGAGACCCTCCGAAGGGAGGGGCAGCTCTGCTCTGGGCGCGCCCAGAGGTTTCCTGGAGGGGAGGGGCATTTCTGCTCTGGGCGTGCCTAGAGGTTCTCTGAAGGGGATTGACTTTTCCTTCCCAGAGAACGTCCTGCCCGCTAGACTCTGGGGAACATCTAACCTCTTAAGAAGCCCCTGATATTTGCCCAGGCCTAGTTTCTTGTCCCTCTCCCCCATAAGGGTCCTTCAGTGCGCAGTCCGCCGGGCCTGGCACTCCAGGCTGCCTGGACAGATGTGTGGTGGCTTGTCCAAGCCAGGGGCTCCAGCCTGCCTTCTGACAATATTCAGGTTGCTGGGCTCTGCTCCCTCTCTCGGGTCTCGGGGTCGGCCTCGAAACCCATACCCGCTTCAGGCCCCCATCCTCCTGGCCCGCAGCTGCCCACAACCCAAATGGCAGCCTCATCCTCCGGTTCTGGGTCTCAGCGGGGACAGCCCCCGGATTCCGTGCTGCATGAAGGCCAAGAGCTGAAGGCTAGCGGAGGGGCCCCCTAGCCCGGGAACGGAAACCCTGTGCGCGGCTTGGCTCCCAGAGACTGAGAGACCAGGAGAGAGACTGGCCGGTGCTCCGGCAGGCTAAGAGGCCTCAGGCTTGGGGCGTATGGCGGCAGCCCCCCGAAGCTTTGCGGGCAGCCTGGGAGGCCCGCGAGCTCTAGAGCAGGGCCTAGGCCAGTGAGTTAGGTGTCGGGGTGGGAGGCACACACGCACAGTGCTGCGCAGCCCAAGACGGCGTGTTGGGGACAGGGCTGAGCTCAGGTGCCCGGCCGAATGCAGGGCCGAATGCAGAACGCGGCTTAGGAGAGGCCCGCGGTCAGGCCAGCAGGCCAGGCCGCACTGGGCTCGGTCTGCCTCTCGCCCGCCCCAGGGCTCACAAGAGCCAGCCCGGCGCTCCAAAGGGGCCCCGAGTCCTACCTAGAGGCTGAGGCCGGCCTCTGGGGGCCTCAGGCACACGCCTGCGGGCAGGAGCGAGCCCGCTAAAGCTTCTCTTGCAGAAGCTCTGGGCCCCCGCGCCCCCATGCGGCTTGCGCATGCACAGTGGATGACTTCTGGCAGCTGGGCGCGGGCCTGGGGAGGGTGGGTGGGCATGGCCCTGTCCCCCAGGCTGCTGGTGGGATCCATTTGTGACCAGCAGTGTGGGCACTCAGGGCAGAACTGTGGCTCTGAGTTCGGGGCTGTCACGGGAGGCCCGGAGGGGCACGTGGACTGTCTGATGATCCTCGCCTGGTCGGAGCATGGGTGGAGGTTGAGCGGAGCGAGTTCAGAGCTCAGGGGATCAGGCGCTCACAGCTGAGCGGCTCCTGGGGCCCTCACGTGACCCCTGTGTGCCAGCAGGGGGCGGCAGCACAGAGCAATGCGGGGCCGCTTGCGCGTGGAGGCCCGCGGGCAGCAAGCTGCCTTGTGCCGACTGCCGGGCCTGGCACTCCAGGCTGCCTGGACAGATGTGTGGTGGCTTGTCCAAGCCAGGGGCTCTAGGCTGCCTTCTGAGAATATTCAGGTTGCTGGGCTCTGCTCCCTCTCTCGGGTCTCGGGGTCAGGCCTTCGAAACACATACGCGCTTCAGGCCCCCATCCTCCTGGCCCGCATCTGCCCACCACCCAAATGGCAGCCTCATCCTCCGGTTCTGGGTGTCAGCGTGGATGGCCCCAGGATTCCGTGGTGCATGAAGTCCAAGAGCTGAAGGCTAGCGGAGGGGCCCCCTAGCCCGGGAACGGAAACCCTGTGCGCGGCTTGGCTCCCAGAGACTGAGAGACCAGGAGAGAGACTGGCCAGTGCTCTGGCAGGCTAAGAGGCCTCAGGCTTGGGGCATGGGGACAGCCCCCCGAAGCTTTGCGGGCAGCCTGGGAGGCCCGCGAGCTCTAGAGCAGGGCCTAGGCCAGTGAGTTAGGTGTCGGGGTGGGAGGCACACACGCACAGTGCTGCGCAGCCCAAGACAGCCCGTTGGGGACAGGGCTGAGCTCAGGTGCCCGGCTGAATGCAGGCCGCGGCTTGAGAGAGGCCCGCGGTCAGGCCAGCAGGCCTGGCCGCGCTGGGCTCGGTCTGCCTCTCGCCCGCCCCAGGGCTCGCAAGAGCCAGTCCGGCGCTCCAAAGGGGCCCCGAGTCCTACCTAGAGGCTGAGGCCGGCCTCTGGGGGCCTCAGGCACACGCCTGCGGGCAGGAGCGAGCCCGCTAAAGCTTCTCTTGCAGAAGCTCTGGGCCCCCCGCGCCCCCATGCGGCTTGCGCATGCACAGTGGATGATTTCTGGCAGCTGGGCGCGGGCCTGGGGAGGGTGGGTGGGCATGGCCCTGTCCCCCAGGCTGCTGGTGGGATCCATTTGTGACCAGCAGTGTGGGCACTCAGGGCAGAACTGTGGCTCTGAGTTCGGGGCTGTCACGGGAGGCCCGGAGGGGCACGTGGACTGTCTGATGATCCCCGCGTGGGCGGAGCATGGGTGGAGGTTGAGCGGAGCGAGTTCAGAGCGCAGGCACTCAGGCGCTCGCAGCTGAGCAGCGCCTGGGCCCCTCACGTGACCCCTGTGTGCCAGCAAGGGGCGGCACACAGAGCAATGGGGGGCCGCTTGCGCGTGGAGGCCCGCGGGCAGCAAGCTGCCGTGCGCAGTCCGCCGGGCCTGGCACTCCAGGCTGCCTGGACAGATGTGTGGTGGCTTGTCCAAGCCAGGGGCTCCAGCCTGCCTTCTGACAATATTCAGGTTGCTGGGCTCTGCTCCCTCTCTCGGGTCTCGGGGTCGGCCTCGAAACCCATACCCGCTTCAGGCCCCCATCCTCCTGGCCCGCAGCTGCCCACAACCCAAATGGCGTCCTCATCCTCCGGTTCTGGGTCTCAGCGGGGACAGCCCCCGGATTCCGTGCTGCATGAAGGCCAAGAGCTGAAGGCTAGTGGAGGGGCCCCCTAGCCCGGGAACGGAAACCCTGTGCGCGGCTTGGCTCCCAGAGACTGAGAGACCAGGAGAGAGACTGGCCGGTGCTCCGGCAGGCTAAGAGGCCTCAGGCTTGGGGCGTATGGCGGCAGCCCCCCGAAGCTTTGCGGGCAGCCTGGGAGGCCCGCGAGCTCTAGAGCAGGGCCTAGGCCAGTGAGTTAGGTGTCGGGGTGGGAGGCACACACGCACAGTGCTGCGCAGCCCAAGACGGCGCGTTGGGGACAGGGCTGAGCTCAGGTGCCCGGCCGAATGCAGGGCCGAATGCAGGCCGCGGCTTGAGAGAGGCCCGTGGTCAGGCCAGCAGGCCTGGCCACGCTGGGCTCGGTCTGCCTCTCGCCCGCCCCAGGGCTCACAAGAGCCAGCCCGGCGCTCCAAAGGGGCCCCGAGTCCTACCTAGAGGCTGAGGCCGGCCTCTGGGGGCCTCAGGCACACGCCTGCGGGCAGGAGCGAGCCTGCTAAAGCTTCTCTTGCAGAAGCTCTGGGCCCCCCGCGCCCCCATGCGGCTTGCGCATGCACAGTGGATGACTTCTGGCAGCTGGGCGCGGGCCTGGGGAGGGTGGGTGGGCATGGCCCTGTCCCCCAGGCTGCTGGTGGGATCCATTTGTGACAAGCAGTGTGGGCACTCAGGGGAGAACTGTGGCTCTGTGTTCCGGGTTGTCACAGGAGGCCGGAGGGGCACGTGGACTGTCTGATGATCCTCGCCTGGGCGGAGCATGGGTGGAGGTTGAGCGGAGCGAGTTCAGAGTGCAGGGGATCAGGCGCTCACAGGTGAGCGGCGCCTGCGCCCCTCACGTGACCCCTGTGTGCCAGCAGGGCAATGCGGGGCCGCTAGCACGTGGAGGCCCGCGGGCAGCAAGCTGCCTTGTGCCGACCGCCGGGCCTGGCACTCCAGGATGCCTGGACACATGTGTGGTGGCTTGTCCAACCCAAGGGCTGCAGCCTGCCTTCTGACAATATTCAGGTTGCTGGGCTCTGCTCCCTCTCTCGGGTCTCGGGGTTGGGCCTTCGAAACCCATACCCGCTTCAGGCCCCCATCCTCCTGGCCCTTAGCTACCCACCACCCAAATGGCAGCCTCATCCTCCGGTTCTGTGTCTCAGTGGGGATGGCCCCCGGATTTTGTGTTGTATGAAGGCCAAGAGCTGAAGGCTAGCGGAGGGGCCCCCTAGCCCGGGAACGGAAACCCTGTGCGCGGCTTGGCTCCCAGAGACTGAGACAGAGACCAGGAGAGAGACTGGCCAGTGCTCCAGCAGGCTAAGAGGCCTCAGGCTTGGGGCGTGGGGACAGCCCCCCGAAGCTTTGCGGGCAGCCTGGGAGGCCCGCGAGCTCTAGAGCAGGGCCTAGGCCAGTGAGTTAGGTGTCGGGGTGGGAGGCACACACGCACAGTGCTGCGCAGCCCAAGACGGCGTGTTGGGGACAGGGCTGAGCTCAGGTGCCCGGCCGAATGCAGGTCCGAATGCAGGCCGTGGCTTGAGAGAGGCCTGCGGGCAGGCCAGCAGGCCTGGCCGCGCTGGGCTCGGTCTGCCTCTCGCCCGCCCCAGGGCTCGCAAGAGCCAGCCCGGCGCTCCAAAGAGGCCCCAAGTCCTACCTAGAGGCTGAGGCCGGCCTCTTGGTGCCTCCGGCACACTTCTAGGTTCAAAATTTAATTTTAGATCCTATAAAAAATGAGATGGCTAACATTTTTCTGTAATAGCATAGCCAAAATAAGAGCTTAAAATATAATTTTCTAACTAAATTTACTTCGCCATCAGTGAGGTAAACAGTAAACAGAAAAGGCCTCCCTTTCAAAACAAAGGGAAAGAAAGTTTTAAAGTGAAAATACGGTTTTCCTCATGGGCATTGTTTGCCTCAACATAAACTGCTACAGAACATGCCTGTGACTACAGACTTCTAGTTTAGGCCACCGAAGATTAGAGATGGGACTTGAGCACCCCCTTGACTTGCTTCCTCTCGTCTGCTTTAACAAAAATCAGGAGAAAAAGAAAGCTAGGTATCAGAAAATTAGATAGGTGGCAGGCCTATTAAATGTAGCTCTGCACAGTGATCTGCCCTCAAGGAGACCCAACAGGCCAGTCCACTGCAGTGGCTTTCAATGTGGCAAGCCTGGGCTTCAGCAGAAGTCAGCTATGAAGAGCCCTGGCAGCTCTGCCAGCCAAGAGTTGGATCACTGGAAATGGACCTGCCCTGGAATCGAAGGACGCCCAGGTCAGAGCCACAGATCTTATTGGCTCTTGATCTCAAGGTGACCACTGCTGCTGAGGAGATGGCCAAATAGGGTCAGTAACACTACAGGCAGAACTGTATATTTCCTGTTGGAGTTGCCACTTGCCTTTACCTGGCCAGCTCTCCTCCCAGGCCAGCTAGGTAATGGAAGTCAACAGGGTGCCTTCCCAAGGAGGTTCACACCTCCCTTAGGATGTAGGCTATATGAAGAGATAGATGAGTCTGAGCCTCATAATTTACAAGGCTTTAAAGCCCACTTGATTATTATTGAGCGCTTCTGTCAGGTTCTATTTGCCTCTCAATCAGAAAACTTAGTTGTAGCTTAGTCAGCATCTTTCTTAGGTTCTCTAACAACAACTCTGTCCTCTGTATCTAGCCCATTTGGGCCTCATTTCTTTGTAATCATAACCTCTACTCTACCACCAATGGCTCTACTCCCAACCTGTGTGTACTGATGGTCCTCTTCCCCACTTAATGCTGTATAATTGTTCAAAATTTCTCTACAAACCCCACTCACTACCTGTAAAAGTTAAGTGGCTTTTCTCCCAGTCTTGGCTGGGACCAGCTTTAAGCCACATCCATCAAACTGTCCCCACAAGGGTCCAGAAATGCCCCCATTTCCTCTCCTCTATGAAATGGTTAATGCTACTCTTAGGATCATTGGTTACTATTCTCAACCCTGTCTTTTTATACTACAGTGTCT
>NW_026909560.1:0-27296 GCF_033115175.1 Lepus europaeus | reverse complement strand
ATTGGTTTACCCCCCAAATGGTCGCTACGGCTGGCACGCTGTGCCAATCCGAAACCAGGAGCCAGATACTTCCTGCTGGTCTCCCATACATGTGCGGGGCCCAAGGACTTGGGCCATCCTCCACTGCCTTCCCAGGCCACAGCAGAGAGCTGGACTGAAAGAGGAGCAAGCGGGACAGAATCTGGCACCCCAACCGGGACTAGAACCCAGGGTACCAGCACCGCAGGCAGAGGATTACCCTAGTGAGCTGCGGTTCCGGCCTACATTGTATTTTAAGATGTTTATAAGATTTAGTTAGGTTGGAAAAGCATAAAGAAATATAATTCAGAATCAGGACAAATTGAGCATGGCTGCAAGATTTAAAGCCATCTGAGCTGAATGCACATTGGTTTCAATTTTTGTTATTGTCATAGCTTCAATATGTTTTACATGGTTCTAGTGGAAACTTACAGAAGAATCGAAGAGCTGGCGCCGTGGTACAGCAGGTTAAGGCCCTGGCCTGAAGCGCCGGTATCCCATATGGGCACTAATTCTACTCCTGGATGTTCCTCTACCAATCCAGCTCTCAGCTATAGCCTAGGATAGCAGTAGAAGATGGAAGCTGAGGGGGACCGCCGGCTCCAAAACCCAAAACGCGCTGCGGCCTCCAGGGAGGGACACAGGGGACACAAGTGGCTGTGTGGCTTGCAGTGCCCGACCAGAGGGAGGGAGGTTGGCTGGCTGCTGAGGCGCAGCAGGTGTCAGCCCTTCGGGAAGTGCCCGTGGATGCTTCGGGAATGGGGCCTCCAACAAAGAACCCCCGTTCCCTGTGGCTGCAGCCGGCCAGGGGGCTCCAGGGTCGGGTGCGCCGCGGGCCTGGGGGGCTTCTTGCCTGTGTGCAGGGCTTCTACGCACAAGGTGGCACCTCATCCCGGCCCAAGGGTGGTGGCAGGAACCCAGGTGGCGCTCGGGGACTCAGCAGGGCCTGCCCCCGGGGCCTGCCCGCAACACCTGATTGCCCGCGGGCGTGTCCGTCCACCCTCAAAAAGTTCTGCTGGGACAGCCCTGACCGAGCTCCGAGCTCCTCGCCCTTGGACCGCCCCAGTGGGCTTCAGGAGTGGGTGTGTGCCAGCAGCAGCCCTCCCCAGTCAACCACCATGCGTCGGCCCCACCCGACAAGCCCCTAGGGCGGGCGGGGCTTCCCAGGGGGCCTATTTGCAACGCCGGGGAGCGCGGGGCAGTTCGTGTGTGTGGCCCGGGGACACCCGCAGGTGTGTGTGCTCCCCCCGTGGCCGGCCGAGGCGGCTAGCCAGCACCTGGGGGCTGTTGGCAGCGCCCCTGGGCAGCCTCCTAGAGCCAGGGGTCTGGCAGGCTCCGGGGCAATGGACTACGGAAGCCGAGAGGGGCCCGTCCGCGCCAAAACCCAAAACGTACTGCGGCCTCCAGGGAGGGACACAGGGGACACAAGTGGCTGTGTGGCTTGCAGTGCCCGACCAGAGGGAGGGAGGTTGGCTGGCTGCTGAGGCGCAGCAGGTGTCAGCCCTTCGGGAAGTGCCCGTGGATGCTTCGGGAATGGGGCTGCCAACTCAGAACCCCCGTTCACTGTGGCTGCATCCGGCCAGGGGGCTCCAGGGTCGGGTGCGCCGCGGGCCTGGGGGGCTTCTTGCCTGTGTGCAGGGCTTCTACGCACAAGGTGGCACCTCATCCCGGCCCAAGGGTGGTGGCAGGAACCCAGGTGGCGCTCGGGGACTCAGCAGGGCCTGCCCCCGGGGCCTGCCCGCAACACCTGATTGCCCGCGGGCGTGTCCGTCCACCCTCAAAAAGTTCTGCTGGGACAGCCCTGACCGAGCTCCGAGCTCCTCGCCCTTGGACTGCCCCAGTGGGCTTCAGGAGTGGGTGTGTGCCAGCAGCAGCCCTCCCCACTCACCCACCTTGCGTCGGCCCTGCCCGACAAGCCCCTAGGGCGGGCGGGGCTTCCCAGGGGGCCTATTTGCAATGCCAGGAAGCGCAGGGCAGTCCGTGTGTGCGCGGCCTGGGGACACCTGCAGGAGTGTGTGCTCCCCCTTGGCCGGCTGCTGCGGCTAGCCAGCACCTGGGGGCTGTTGGCAGCGCCCCTGGGCAGCCTCCTAGAGCCAGGGGTCTGGCAGGCTCCGGGGCAAATGGACTACGGAAGCCGAGAGGGGCCCGTCCGCGCCAAAACCCAAAACACACTGCGGCCTCCAGGGAGGGACACAGGGGACACAAGTGGCTGTGTGGCGTGCAGTGCCCGACCAGAGGGAGGGAGGTTGGCTGGCTGCTGAGGCGCAGCAGGTGTCAGCCCTTCGGGAAGTGCCCGTGGATGCTTCGGGAATGGGGCCTGCCAACTCAGAACCCCCGTTCCCTGTGGCTGCATCCGGCCAGGGGGCTCCAGGGTTGGGTGCGCCGCGGGCCTGGGGGGCTTCTTGCCTGTGTGCAGGGCTTCTACGCACAAGGTGGCACCTCATCCCGGCCCAAGGGTGGTGGCAGGAACCCAGGTGGCGCTCGGGGACTCAGCAGGGCCTGCCCCCGGGGCCTGCCCGCAACACCTGATTGCCCGCGGGCGTGTCCGTCCACCCTCAAAAAGTTCTGCTGGGACAGCCCTGACCGAGCTCCGAGCTCCTCGCCCTTGGACTGCCCCAGTGGGCTTCAGGAGTGGGTGTGTGCCAGCAGCAGCCCTCCCCACTCACCCACCTTGTGTAGGCCCTGCCCTACAAGCCCCTAGGGCGGGCGGGGCTTCCCGGGGGGCCTATTTGCAAGGCCGGGAAGCGCGGGGCAGTCCGTGTGTGCGCGGCCTGGGGACACCTGCAGGAGTGTGTGCTCCCCCTTGGCCGGCTGCTGCGGCTAGCCAGCACCTGGGGGCTGTTGGCAGCGCCCCTGGGCAGCCTCCTAGAGCCAGGGGTCTGGCAGGCTCCGGGGGCAAATGGACTACGGAAGCCGAGAGGGGCCCTTCCGCGCCAAAACCCAAAACGCGCTGCGGGCTCCAGGGAGGGACACAGGGGACACAAGTGGCTGTGTGGCTTGCAGTGTCCGAACAGAGGGAGGGAGGTTGGCTGGCTGCTGAGGCGCAGCAGGTGTCAGCCCTTCGGGAAGTGCCCGTGGATGCTTCGGGAATGGGGCCTGCCAACTCAGAACCCCCGTTCCCTGTGGCTGCATCCGGCCAGGGGGCTCCAGGGTTGGGTGCGCCGCGGGCCTGGGGGGCTTCTTGCCTGTGTGCAGGGCTTCTACGCACAAGGTGGCACCTCATCCCGGCCCAAGGGTGGTGGCAGGAACCCAGGTGGCGCTCGGGGACTCAGCAGGGCCTGCCCCCGGGGCCTGCCCGCAACACCTGATTGCCCGCGGGCGTGTCCGTCCACCCTCAAAAAGTTCTGCTGGGACAGCCCTGACCGAGCTCCGAGCTCCTCGCCCTTGGACTGCCCCAGTGGGCTTCAGGAGTGGGTGTGTGCCAGCAGCAGCCCTCCCCACTCACCCACCTTGTGTAGGCCCTGCCCTACAAGCCCCTAGGGCGGGCGGGGCTTCCCGGGGGGCCTATTTGCAAGGCCGGGAAGCGCGGGGCAGTCCGTGTGTGCGCGGCCTGGGGACACCTGCAGGAGTGTGTGCTCCCCCTTGGCCGGCTGCTGCGGCTAGCCAGCACCTGGGGGCTGTTGGCAGCGCCCCTGGGCAGCCTCCTAGAGCCAGGGGTCTGGCAGGCTCCGGGGGCAAATGGACTACGGAAGCCGAGAGGGGCCCTTCCGCGCCAAAACCCAAAACGCGCTGCGGGCTCCAGGGAGGGACACAGGGGACACAAGTGGCTGTGTGGCTTGCAGTGTCCGAACAGAGGGAGGGAGGTTGGCTGGCTGCTGAGGCGCAGCAGGTGTCAGCCCTTCGGGAAGTGCCCGTGGATGCTTCGGGAATGGGGCTGCCAACTCAGAACCCCCGTTCACTGTGGCTGCATCCGGCCAGGGGGCTCCAGGGTCGGGTGCGCCGCGGGCCTGGGGAGCTTCTTGCCTGTGCAGGGCTTCTACGCACAAGGTGGCACCTCATCCCGGCCCAAGGGTGGTGGCAGGAACCCAGGTGGCGCTCGGGGACTCAGCAGGGCCTGCCCCCGGGGCCTGCCCGCAACACCTGATTGCCCGCGGGCGTGTCCGTCCACCCTCAAAAAGTTCTGCTGGGACAGCCCTGACCGAGCTCCGAGCTCCTCGCCCTTGGACTGCCCCAGTGGGCTTCAGGAGTGGGTGTGTGCCAGCAGCAGCCCTCCCCACTCACCCACCTTGCGTCGGCCCTGCCCGACAAGCCCCTAGGGCGGGCGGGGCTTCCCAGGGGGCCTATTTGCAACGCCAGGAAGCGCAGGACAGTCCGTGTGTGCGCGGCCTGGGGACACCTGCAGGAGTGTGTGCTCCCCCTTGGCCGGCTGCTGCGGCTAGCCAGCACCTGGGGGCTGTTGGCAGCGCCCCTGGGCAGCCTCCTAGAGCCAGGGGTCTGGCAGGCTCCGGGGGCAAATGGACTACGGAAGCCGAGAGGGGCCCGTCCGCGCCAAAACCCAAAACACGCTGCGGCCTCCAGGGAGGGACACAGGGGACACAAGCGGCTGTGTGGCGTGCAGTGCCCGACCAGAGGGAGGGAGGTTGGCTGGCTGCTGAGGCGCAGCAGGTGTCAGCCCTTCGGGAAGTGCCCGTGGATGCTTCGGGAATGGGGCCTGCCAACTCAGAACCCCCGTTCCCTGTGGCTGCATCCGGCCAGGGGGCTCCAGGGTTGGGTGCGCCGCGGGCCTGGGGGGCTTCTTGCCTGTGTGCAGGGCTTCTACGCACAAGGTGGCACCTCATCCCGGCCCAAGGGTGGTGGCAGGAACCCAGGTGGCGCTCGGGGACTCAGCAGGGCCTGCCCCCGGGGCCTGCCCGCAACACCTGATTGCCCGCGGGCGTGTCCGTCCACCCTCAAAAAGTTCTGCTGGGACAGCCCTGACCGAGCTCCGAGCTCCTCGCCCTTGGACTGCCCCAGTGGGCTTCAGGAGTGGGTGTGTGCCAGCAGCAGCCCTCCCCACTCACCCACCTTGTGTAGGCCCTGCCCTACAAGCCCCTAGGGCGGGTGGGGCTTCCCGGGGGGCCTATTTGCAAGGCCGGGAAGCGCGGGGCAGTCCGTGTGTGCGCGGCCTGGGGACACCTGCAGGTGTGTGTGCTCCCCCTTGGCCGGCTGCTGCGGCTAGCCAGCACCTGGGGGCTGTTGGCAGCACCCCTGGGCAGCCTCCTAAAGCCAGGGGTCTGGCAGGCTCCGGGGGCAAATGGACTACGGAAGCCGAGAGGGGCCCGTCCGCGCCAAAACCCAAAACGCGCTGCGGCCTCCAGGGAGGGACACAGGGGACACAAGTGGCTGTGTGGCGTGCAGTGCCCGACCAGAGGGAGGGAGGTTGGCTGGCTGCTGAGGCGCAGCAGGTGTCAGCCCTTCGGGAAGTGCCCGTGGATGCTTCGGGAATGGGGCCTGCCAACTCAGAACCCCCGTTCCCTGTGGCTGCATCCGGCCAGGGGGCTCCAGGGTCGGGTGCGCCGCGGGCCTGGGGGGCTTCTTGCCTGTGTGCAGGGCTTCTACGCACAAGGTGGCACCTCATCCCGGCCCAAGGGTGGTGGCAGGAACCCAGGTGGCGCTCGGGGACTCAGCAGGGCCTGCCCCCGGGGCCTGCCCGCAACACCTGATTGCCCGCGGGCGTGTCCGTCCACCCTCAAAAAGTTCTGCTGGGACAGCCCTGACTGAGCTCCGAGCTCCTCGCCCTTGGACCGCCCCAGTGGGCTTCAGGAGTGGGTGTGTGCCAGCAGCAGCCCTCCCCAGTCAACCACCATGCATCGGCCCCACCCAACAAGACCCTAGGGCGGGCGGGGCTTCCCAGGGGGCGTATTTGCAACGCCGGGAAGCGCGGGGCAGTTCGTGTGTGCGGCCCGGGGACACCCGCAGGTGTGTGTGCTCCCCCCGTGGCCGGCCGAGGCGGCTAGCCAGCACCTGGGGGCTGTTGGCAGCGCCCCTGGGCAGCCTCCTAGAGCCAGGGGTCTGGCAGGCTCCGGGGGCAAATGGACTACGGAAGCCGAGAGGGGCCCTTCCGCGCCAAAACCCAAAACGCGCTGCGGGCTCCAGGGAGGGACACAGGGGACACAAGTGGCTGTGTGGCTTGCAGTGCCCGACCAGAGGGAGGGAGGTTGTCTGGCTGCTGAGGCGCAGCCGGTGTCAGCCCTTCGGGGAACTGCCCGTGGATGCTTCGGGAATGGGGGCTGCCAACTCAGAACCCCCGTTCCCTGTGGCTGCAGCCAGCCAGGGGGCTCCAGGGTCGGGCGCGCCCGCGGGCCTAGGGGCTTCTTGCCTGTGTGCAGGGCTTCTACGCACAAGGTGGCACCACATCCCGGCCCAAGGGTGGTGGCAGGAACTCAGGAGGCGCTCGGGGACTCAGCAGGGCCCGCCCCTGGGGCCAGGGGTCTGGCAGGCTCCGGGGCAAATGGACTACGGAAGCCGAGAGGGGCCCGTCCGCGCCAAAACCCAAAACGCGCTGCGGCCTCCAGGGACACAGGGGACACAAGTGGCTGTGTGGCTTGCAGTGCCCGACCAGAGGGAGGGAGGTTGTCTGGCTGCTGAGGCGCAGCCGGTGTCAGCCCTTCGGGGAACTGCCCGTGGATGCTTCGGGAATGGGGGCTGCCAACTCAGAACCCCCGTTCCCTGTGGCTGCAGCCAGCCAGGGGGCTCCAGGGTCGGGCGCGCCCGCGGGCCTGGGGGGCTTCTTGCCTGTGTGCAGGGCTTCTACGCACAAGGTGGCACCTCATCCCGGCCCAAGGGTGGTGGCAGGAACCCAGGAGGCGCTCGGGGACTCAGCAGGGCCCGCCCCTGGGGCCAGGGGTCTGGAAGGCTCCGGGGGCAAATGGACTACGGAAGCCGAGAGGGGCCCGTCCGCGCCAAAACCCAAAACACGCTGCGGCCTCCAGGGACACAGGGGACACAAGTGGCTGTGTGGCTTGCAGTGCCCGACCAGAGGGAGGGAGGTTGTCTGGCTGCTGAGGCGCAGCCGGTGTCAGCCCTTCGGGGAACTGCCCGTGGATGCTTCGGGAATGGGGGCTGCCAACTCAGAACCCCCGTTCCCTGTGGCTGCAGCCAGCCAGGGGGCTCCAGGGTCGGGCGCGCCCGCGGGCCTGGGGGGCTTCTTGCCTGTGTGCAGGGCTTCTACGCACAAGGTGGCACCTCATCCCGGCCCAAGGGTGGTGGCAGGAACTCAGGAGGCGCTCGGGGACTCAGCAGGGCCCGCCTCTGGGGCCAGGGGTCTGGCAGGCTCCGGGGCAAATGGACTACGGAAGCCGAGAGGGGCCCGTCCGCGCCAAAACCCAAAACGCGCTGCGGCCTCCAGGGAGGACACAGGGGACACAAGTGGCTGTGTGGCTTGCAGTGCCCGACCAGAGGGAGGCAGGGAGGGAGTGAGGGAGGGAGGGAGTCTGGCTGCTGAGGCGCAGCCGCCACCAGCCCTTCAGGGAACTGGCAGCGGAGGCTTGGGCAGTGGGGGCTGCCCACTCAGACATCCCGTTCCCTGGGGCTGTAGCGGGGCTGCAGGTTCAGGCGCGCCCGCGGGTCTTGTGGGCTTCTTGCCTGTGGGTGGGGCTTCCACGCACAAGGTGGCACCTCATCCCGGCCCAAGGGTGGTGGCAGGAACCCAGCAGGTGCTGGGGCACGCAAGAGGGTGAGCCCCCCCGGGCCTTTAGGCAACACTGGAAGGCCCCTGGGGCATATCGGTCCACCCTCGGGATGCCCTGCTGGGACAGCCCCCGTGCCCGAGCTCCGAGCTCTTCGCCCTTGGACCGTACCCCAGTGGGCTTCAGGAGTGGGTGTGTGCCAGCAGCAGCCCTCCCCACTCACCCACCGTGCGTCGGACCCGCCCGACAAGCCACTGCAAGTATTAGACTTGCAGTGCCCGACCAGAGGGAGGCAGGGAGGGAGGGATGGAGGGAGGGAGTCTGGCTGCTGAGGCGCAGCCGCCACCAGCCCTTCGGGGAACTGGCAGCGGAGGCTTGGGCAGTGGGGGCTGCCCACTCAGACATCCCGTTCCCTGGGGCTGTAGCGGGGCTGCAGGTTCGGGCGCGCCCGCGGGCCTTGTGGGCTTCTTGCCTGTGGGTGGGGCTTCCACGCACAAGGTGGCACCTCATCCCGGCCCAAGGGTGGTGGCAGGAACCCAGCAGGTGCTGGGGCACGCAAGAGGGTGAGCCCCCCCGGGCCTTTAGGCAACACTGGAAGGCCCCTGGGGCGTATCGGTCCACCCTCGGGAGGCCCTGCTGGGACAGCCCCCGTGCCCGAGCTCCGAGCTCTTCGCCCTTGGACCGTACCCCAGTGGGCTTCAGGAGTGGGTGTGTGCCAGCAGCAGCCCTCCCCACTCAGCCACCGTGCGTCGGACCCGCCCGACAAGCCACTGCAAGTATTAGACTTGCAGTGCCCGACCAGAGGGAGGCAGGGAGGGAGGGAGGGAGGGAGGCTGGCTGCTGAGGCGCAGCTGGTGCCAACCCTTCGGTTAACTGCCAGAGGAGGCACCTGTAGCGCTGGCACCATGGGTTCTAGTCCATGTCTGTGGCCAGATTCTGTTCTGGTTGCTCCTCCTGTAGTCCAGCTTTCTGCTGTGTTCCATGAGTGTAGTGGAGGATGGCCCAAGTACTTGGGCCCTGCACCCATGGGAGACCAGAAGGATGCACCTGGCTCCTGGCTTAGGATCTTTGCAGCACCAGCCACAGCAGCTATTTGGGTGTGAACCAATGGAAGGAAGACCTTTCTCCCTGTCTCTCTCTTTCACTATGTCTGTGAGAAAAAAAAATAATTAAAATAAAAAGGATTACAACCACATATTGTACAGCTCATGCATGTGTTCATCTAACTCCAAGGATTCTCTCGAACATGTTTAGCAGCCACACACTGTGTACTAGGAAGAAAATGTCTTTGCTTTGGCAGAAATCTTATTCTCCACAGTCACATTTGGCCATCTTTACAAACCTGCCTGGGAGGCCAGCACCACAGCTCATTTGGTTAATCTTCCACCTGCGGCGCTGGCACCCCAGGTTCTAGTCCTGGTTGGGGTGCTGGATTCTGTCCTGGTTGCTCCTCTTCCAGTCCAGCTTTCTGCTGTGGCATGGGAAGGCAGTGGAAGATGGCCCAAGTCCTTGAGCCCCTGCACCCATGTAGGAGAACTGAAAGAAGCTCCTAGCTCCTGGCTTCAGATTGGTTCAGTTCTGGCTGTCGCAGCCAATAGGGGAGGAAACCATCAGAGGAAGACCTCTCTCTCTGTCTCTCTGTCTCTCTCTCTGCCTCTCTATGTAACTCTGATTTTCAAATAAGTCAATAAATCTTTAAACAAATAAAATAAAATAAATAAAACTGGAACTAATATTGTTGGATGCATTTAGAAGTCTCAGGCCAAGATGAGACTTTTCTGTAAAGGAAGATCCATTCATAGGATTCTATTTCAATTGTATTGTCATAAACTCATCAGAGATTGGTGTATCTTCTTGTATTCTCACCAAAATACAGTGTAGAAACTAAGGAGACCAAGCTGGGGAGAGAGGAGATATTGCATTGCAGTCTTTCCCAGTATTCCTAGATGACTCTAATCATGAATCTCCACATATTTTGGAATAGCTTGCCACCAATCCTACTCACAAGCACCTGAAGAGTGACCAAAGACCAAGAGGGGGAGCCCTTTTCTTATACAAGGTCAGGTAGAAGAGGGCTTGAGTACTGTATCTCACAAGCACAGATGTCACTCTAAGGTAAGTGACATGTACATGTGTCTACACACACACACCAGATCTCTAGGATTTTTTCATCTAAAAATTCCATTTCTACTGAATAGCATACCCCCCCACCATCCATAACTACCCTTCTACTTTATGCTTCTCATATTCTATTTTTTAAAAAAGATTTATTTTATTTAATTGAAAGAGTTACAGAGAGAGGTGGAGCCAGAGAGCGATCTTCCATCCACTGGTTCACTCCCCAAATGACCACAACAGCTAGAGCTGAGCCAATCTGAAGCCAGGAGCCAGGAGCTCTGGAAGCTTCTTCCAGATCTCCCACACAGGTGCAGGGGACCAAGGACTTGGGCCATCTTCTACTGCTTCCCCAGGCCATAACAGAGAGCTGGGTCAGAAGTGGAATAGCCAGGAATTGAATAGGCACCCATATGGATTGCCGACACTGCAGGTGGGGCTTTAAACTACTGCACTACAGCACTGGCCTCTCTGACTACTTTAAATACTTCATATGTTGGAAACCTTGTCCTTGGGGGACTGATAGTTGTGGCTAATTTCACTTAGGAAAATAACCTCACTGTTCATCCATGGCATAGAATTTTCTTTTCTTCTGTGCCTGCATAACTTTCCACTGTTGAGTGCAGGCCACACTAGAAGTCTTGGCTACAGTGAATTATGCTGTGGCAAATAGTGCTAATACCTTATTTATATTGAACTTTAAATAACTTTAGATATATAATCAGAACTGAGATTATCAGATCATATAAAAATTTTATTTTCAATGTAATGAAGAACAAACTGTTTTCTGTGGTGGTTGCATCATTTTACATTACCACCGACACTGGACATGTAGCTGAAAATCTTTCTATCTTCATCAAATTATGCACCTGGGTTTTTTGTTTGTTTGTTTTTAAAGAACAGGAGCAGGAGGTCTTATTGGCCATTACTGGCCATGGTTATGAAGATCCCTCTGCATTTGCACTCAAGGTGAATCAGCATTGGGCTTCATTGTCAGTGTGGTGAAATTGCCCATCACCCAGGGAGAAGTGTATGACTCCGTTAAATACATTTTCAACTTCCTGCAGTGGTTCTAAAGCCAGGTCTGGAGGTATCCTAACCCCATCTGGCTATTAATACTCTTTCTGTTCCAGGTAACTTTCTGTTAGCAAGGTGGAGCAGAGATTTCTGTGTGAACATTTCTCTAGCTTAGGATTCACATAAAACATGAGTGCCAGCACAACATTCCTCTTCCCATTCTGCCGTCATGACCTAGATTGCAGGCCTAACAGGCTGACCCAGATTTTAATTCTTCCAATAAATTGTTCCTAGATGGGACAGGACACCCTACATGAGGCTCCCAAAAAATACCCACAAAAGGGGAAGTAGTGTTGCAATGCCCAAATGGGATCAGAGTGGTGACCTTGCCTAGAGTTTCCTTCTTCGGGACAACCCATGTCACCATGGGATGCTTCCTGCCCAAATGCCCGAGGTGTCAATAGCAAGAGCTGAGTCAATATCTCAGTTATAAAGTATTCACATCCAGGAAATCTTGAGTCTGGGCCCCTGGAAAGTCAGGACAAAGCAGCAGAACAGATGGCTTTCTCTAGTGGGGCTTCAGCGAAGAAAGCTTAGACACCCTGAGTTCCAGGTCCTATTGTAGACTTTCCTCAAGAAATTGATTTCATTTCTTGGGATCCTCTTTCATGGGATTCCTCAGCAGAAAAGACCTCTCCAAAGTCTCATCCTCCATCTGCCTCATGCCATGTCCATAGTCACACACATATATGCCACATTGCCCAATCTGAAAACCCCAGGGAGTTTCCAGGTATAATCCGAACCCAGCTTTGCAGAGACAAACTGAGATCCAGGAGGGTCCCTCTACCCTCTCAGTTATGTGACCCTGAAATATCACCATACCTCCTAAAGACTCCATAGTCTGGGCAATGGCAAGTAGAATGGCAATTGCTGGGATCTGGAGGTGGTGAAATGATAAAAAAAACTTTCATTCAATGGGTAGAGAGTTTCAGTCTCATAAGGAAAAACAGTTCTGAATATTGGTCCCACAGCAATGTGCATATGCTCAATACTACTCAACCATACACTCAGAAATACTTAAGATGATAAAATTCATCAGCTATATTTTTTTTTGGTCAGGACCACACTAACAGTACATTTTAAAAGTGGTCAAATGGGGGCTAGAGCTGTGGCACAACAGGTTAAAGCCCTGGCCTGCAATGTCAGCATCCCACAAGGGTGCCGGTTCAAGTCCTGGGTGCTCCACTTCGCATCCAACTCTCTGCTAATGTGCCTGGGAAAGCAGAGGAAGATGGCCCAAATACTTGGGCCCCTTCACCCACATGGGGGACCTGGAAGAAACCCCTGGCTCCTGGATTCAGATTGGCCTAGCTCAGCCCACTCTGGGCATTTGGGGAGTGAACCAGCAGATGAAGATCTCTTTCTGTCTACCTCTCTTTCTCTAACTCTGCCTTTCAAATAAACAACACAGCTCTTTTAAAAAAAAAGTTGATTTGAAAAGTGGCCAAATACACATCTCATAAAAGTTAATGTTATGCTTTCTCAGAAGTGCAGTTAATACTTATTAATTTTGTATAATCACTTATATTTGCCCATTTTCAAAATAGTAACATCCCTGATTCCATTTTGCTGAGTTGCTATGTCATTTTTTTTTTGAAATAAGAATCAGATGCAATCCTCTCTCACTAAAGACACTGATGACAGAGTGCAGAAGCCATGTTCTGTGTGGGTGTGGCCTGGGTTCCCTCCCTCCTGGCTGTGTTTGAGGGAAACATAATGTGGTCACCACTGGGCATCTTACACTTAGGTGGAAGCAGGTGTGCCTTGAGCTGAACACAGAGATGTCCATAGCCAGGGCTAAATCCTGGGCCCTATACATTCCCTCCTAAAATGTGCACCCCTGAGCCCCAACTCCTCATGCACCAACAATGCCACAGCAGGAAGAACAAGCATGACCCTTGCCCCTGCAGCAGGAGCTAGTTCTATCCTCACTTACCACTTGCACTGACAGGTGGGATGGATCCCTCCCTGAAGAAGTCCTGGAATGATGCTCTCAGTAGAAGACATGGATTTGTGCCAGGGAAATGCATCAAAGCTGGAGGATCATACAAGTCCAACCCCATTTCTGCATAACAAAATATTTCTTCTGTTGTGTTCCTTGGAGTAAAAGTTTTCTATTTGATTTTTTTCTTTTTATTCACCATTTTCTACATCTTGAAAATCGATTGATTCTTCTTCATTGTTCTATGTGTTTTTTGAATTCCTCATTTTGTTTCCATATTATTCTTGATATTCTTGCGTGTTCCTCTGTGTACTTTTCTAGGTTGAACAACATGCATACCCAACCTCAGATCATCAGAATATATAAGCAAATGTTGACAGCTCTGAAGAGATAAACAGCAAGGGAACAAGCAGAACATATCAATACTCCACTTTCAACACAGAATAGAATACCTAGGTGGGAAATCAGTAAAGAATGGTAGATTTGAACAATATTATAAATCAACTTTTCCTAACAGTTACACAGAGAGCATTCTACCTGGCAGAGGCAGAACATGTGTTCTTCTCAACAGCTGTCTAAAGTCTCCAGGTGGGATCATCTGTTAATTCAGAAAATATGCATCAACAACATTTAGAAAATTGGAGTCATATCATTGTCTTTCATAACTCTAATAGAATAAAAACAGAAATCAATTCCAGAAAAATGGGAAAAGTCACACATATGTGGATGTCAATCCACACAGTGTCAAACAGCCATTGGCTTAAAGAGGAAATCAAAAAGGAAATCAGAGAATATTTCAGTGGGTACATTTTGAGTTTTGACCTGGGATCCATAGCCACAATCACAATCCTCAAGTCCAGGCTTGGTACAAAGAGAAACCAGGTGGACATGGAAGGTCACCAGCAGAAAAGCTCTCTGAACACTGAGAACCATGGGGATCTTTAAACAGAGCAGGCAGAAGTCTTCTTACTGCCCACAACAAATTAAGGAGACCAGGATGCTGATGCTTATGACTGAGTTCAAAGGCAGATTGCAAATTCATATATATTTTCTATACAATATAAACATTTCATAGTCGGCTGAGCTTTATTTTATAAATGGAATGATTGCACATAAGCTCCTTCATTAACATTTAGTAAATAGTTCAGTTTGTTCATTCAACAAATGATCTTCACATGTCAGTCACTAGACACTATTCTAAGTATTTGGGATGGAGCAGCAAAAAGACACACAATCAGGAAGGCTGCTTTTTAATAGGTCACACACTAGATTTGAGAAAATGAATGAAAATTCACACTGATGCTATAATAAGTACTATAAAAACATAAGTATGTACAAAGAATGGGGATATAAAGAAACTGCTTTGAGGGTCGGCACCGCAGCTCAATAGGCTAATCCTCCACCTTGCAGTGCCGGCACACTGGGTTCTAGTCCTGTTCAGGGCACCGGATACTGTCCTGGTTGCCCCTCTTCCAGGCCAGCTCTCTGCTGTGGCCAGGGAGTACAGTGGAGGATGGCCCAAGTGCTTGGGCCCTGCACCCCATGGGAGACCAGCATAAGCACCTGGCTCCTGCCTTTGAGTAGGCGTGGTGCACCAGCCACAGCAGCCATTGGAGGGTGAACCAATGGCAAAGGAAGACCTTTCTCTCTGTCTCTTTCTCTCACTGTCCACTCTGCCTGTCAAAAAAGAAAAAAAAAGAAACTGCTTTGAGTACTCTGAACAAATCAATCCACTTCTTCCTAAAGTGTAATATCCCCCAGATGCTTGATCCTGAAGGGAGATATTTTAGAGATTCATTTATTTTGCTGAAAGGCAGAGTGAGAAGGGAGATACACATACACAGGGGAGGGATAAAGAGAGAGATTTCCATTCACTGGTTCCCTCTCCTAAATGGCTTCAACAGTTGAACCTGGGCCAGACTGAAGCCAGAAGTCAAGAACCCCATCTGAGTATTTCATGTGGGTGGCAAGGAGTCAAGTAATCAGGCCATTATCTGCGAATTCCTAGGCACAGGTTAGGAGATTGGATCAGAAAGAACACAGCTAGAATTCAAGTTGGCACTCTGATAGGGGATGCAGGCATCATAAGTGATAGTTTAATGTGCTGTACCACAATGCCAGTCCCAGCAAGTGAGTTTTATGTTCATGTTCTCGATGATTATTTCCTATTGTAGATTTGCACTGGAACCTGTGAGCTAAACTGCAGTGGAAGGTGAAGAAAAGTCTATTTTCCAGAGAACAAATGTAGGTTTCAGTCAGATTTGTTCTTGGAGGATATTTAACACATCTCAGGTTGTTTCTTTGCTTGTCTTTTCTTCCAAATGTTCCAGTGTCTCAGGCTCTTTCACATATTAGTCTCCTTCTTGTGCTCCCCTCTCTGGATGGTCTGTTCCCAGGGCTCTTGTTTTCTCACCTATTAACATCCTCCCACTGTCTCTAACTCTCCTCATGGTGTAAATGAGGGCATAGGCTTTTGACTTGATGCAGGAAAAGTGCCACACATGCTACTTTAGCAGCCTCCATGTGATATCACTTATCACGTCCAGCTTTTGCATGACATGGGTAAGCTCCAGTGCAACAAAACAGCCCAACATGGACTGACCCAACAAAAAGCCCACAGACAAGTCACACACCATTCAGCGGAGATGCGCATATTTATAGATCAAGACACTAAGCATATTGCAAACCCTCAGCAATGATGTCAATGCTGCATCCCAGAATCCTTTCAACAGAAGGATAAGACTCAGGGAGATGCTCTAATTCAAGCTGTTGTAAGCAAGTATCTTTCTTAGACAAATACTGAAATTACAGGAATGTCTACTATGCAGGTCTTCATGCTTCACCAACATCCACCAACTTTTCAAAGTTTGGTTCACACTCTAAACTGTCATAGTAAATGTTACTATTGTCTGACATTTGGTGACAGTGTGCATACTCAATGTGAGATTTCTAGTACATGTAGATCTGTATGACAGATTAGCATGGTGTCTTTGGAGCAACCGTCTAACTGCTTGCTTCCAAGAAAATATGCTTTCTACGTGACATCCACAGTGACCAACAGAAATCTGTGAAAACCATGTTCAGCACTGTGGTGCAAATGTTCAGCCACAACCTGCAATACCAGCATCTTGTATGAGCATTCATTTGAGTCCTTATTTCTCTTCTTCCAATCCAACTCCCTGTTAATACATGTGGGAAAGCACTGGAGTCATCACCTAAGTACTTTGGCCCCTACACTCACATGGGAGACCTGAATGGAGTTGCAGGCTCCTGGATTTGTCCTAGCTCAGCCTCAGATACTGTGGCCATTTGAATAGTAGATTAGTAGATTGAAGATCTCTCTCTCTCTCTCTCTCTCTCTCTCTCAACTATATCTCTCTGTCTCTCTCCTTCTGTATCACTCACCCTTTTTTAATTTTTAAAATATTTATTTGTTTCTTTTGAAAGTCAGAGTTCCACAGAGAGAGGGAGAGATACAGAGGGAGAAATCTTCCATCTGCTTGTTCCCTCCCTCCAGATGGCTACAATGGCTGGTGCTGGTTCAGGCTAAAGCCATGAGTTTGGAGATTCTTCTAGTCTCCATGTGAGTGGTTGGGGCTCAAACACTTGTGCCATCCTCTGTTGCTTTTTCCAGACAATTAGCAGGGAGCTGGATTGGAATGGAGCAGCCAGAACATAAACATATGGCATGCCAGCATCACAGGCAGTGGCTTTCCCCATTACTCCACAATGCCAGCCATTCTGCCTTTCAAATAAATACATAAATAAATATTTTTTTAAATTAAATCTGTATCTTCCTGATTGTGTCTGTGAAATCATCTAGCTAACAAATGCAATGGTGTGATAACAATGCTACAATGAAGGGGAACCAAGACATTGGGAGCTGGGCCTGTGCCCAGCATGTAGAATATTTGGCAGGTTTTTTTTAATGTCCTTTTTAAAAATTTACTTATTTGAAACACAGAGTTACAGAGAGAGAGAGAGAGAGAGAGAGAGAGAGAGAGAGAGAGAGATGAGACAGAGAGAGACCTTCCTTGCACTGGTTCACTCCACAAATCCCTGCAAAATCCAGGATTGGGCCAAACTGAAGCCTGAACAAGGAGCTTCATCCAGATCTCCCACACGCCACACTAGCATGGAGCTGAATCAGAATGGAGCATCCAAGACTCAAATTGGCACCCACATGGGAATGCTGGCATCACAGGAAGTGGCTTAACCCACTATGCCACAACAGCATTCTCCCACCCCCCAGAAGTTTCGAGAGTTCTCCTTGGATAGCAAGTATTTGTCAAGGGGTGTTATATGTGTCAGACACTACAGTACCTTAACATGTTGACAGTGTTCCTCATATTCTGAAACCGAGATACCACTCCTCCAAACCTGTTTCCTCTGAGATTCAGTTTTGAACAGGACACTGTTGCCACAAGAGCCCATCCATCCTCCAGGTCACAAGGGATGCTGAAATGACAGCTGTTGTCAGCTAGCAAGGGGTCATAGAAGACTTCAGCACTGGCTGGGGGTGCAAAAGAACATTTAAATGTTGTAGAGACCTGGAGTCTGGGGCCTGACTCTGGAGGAGAGAAGCAGCCCCTGGGCTACTGGGAGGAAACATCACAAGATTTCCCTGCTGGGACCCCAAGTTACAGAAAGATGCTGCTGCTCCCTTTTCTGAACCTCCAAAGGACAGGTTTTGTCAGCTGAAGTCTCCTCAGCCTCCCTGTGCTCCCTTAACCCACATGAGTAGGTACAAGACCCCACAGACAGGCGCCAATACTTCACTGGATGGCAGTTTTACTGCATCATCACTGTTGCTCCCTAGAGAGTTCAATTGCCACATTTTGTTGATTTTTATTTGTGGAACACTTAAAGCAAGTTTATTCTTTTTTTTTTTTTTTTTAAATTTTTTTATTTGTTTTTTTTTTTGACAGGCAGAGTGGATAGTGAGAGAGAGACAGAGAGAAAGGTCTTCCTTTTGCCGTTGGTTCACCCTCCAATGGCCGCCGCGGTAGCGCACTGCGGCCGGCGCACCGCGCTGATCCGATGGCAGGAGCCAGGTGCTTATCCTGGTCTCCCATGGGGTGCAGGGCCCAAGGACTTGGGCCATCCTCCACTGCACTCCCTGGCCACAGCAGAGAGCTGGCCTGGAAGAGGGGCAACCGGGACAGGATCGGTGCCCCGACCGGGACTAGAACCCGGTGTGCCGGCGCCGCAAGGCGGAGGATTAGCCTAGTGAGCCGCGGCGCCGGCGCAAGTTTATTCTTTAGTGTAATGTATAAGCCCACTGAGAGTGGTTCTGAGTTGAGGTGCTGAGGAGTCCTTGGTGTTTAGCCCCTACCCAAACGGTAAGGATGAACCCTGGGATGCATGCCATTTATGTGTGTGTTTACCTATTGAAATAGTCTTAAGATATCAAGCATTACAGTTATTAAAAATATCTCTTGGGGCCACTGCCTGCAAGGATGACATCTTACATGGGCACGGCTTCGTGTACTAACTGCTGTATTTCTTTATTTTTTAAGATGTATTTATTTATTTGAAAGGCAGAGCTACAGAGAGACAGAGTCAGAGAGAGAGAGAAAGAGGTCTTCCATCCATTAGTTCACTCCCCAGACGGCCGCAATGGTTGGGTCTGAGCTAATTCAGGAGCCAGGAGCTTTCTCTGGGTCTCCCACATGGGTGCAGGGGCCCAAGGACTTGGATCACTTTCTACTGCTTTCCCAGACTTCAGCAGAGAGCTGGATCAGTAATGGAGCAGCTGGAACTCAAACTGGAATCCATTTGGGAAGCTGGCACTGCAGGCAGTGGTTTTACCTGCTACACCACAGCGCCAGCCCCTTCTGCACTTCTGATCTAGTTCCCTGCTAATAGGCCTGAGAATGCAGTGAAAGATGACCTAAGGCTTTGGCCCTCTGCACCCTTGTGGAGACCCAGATGGAGGTCAAGACTCCTGCTTCAACCTGTCCCAGACTTAGCCATCACTGATAGATTCATCCTCTCTCTCTTTCTGTGTGTGTGTGTGTGTGTTCATAACTGCCTTTCAAGTATATACAAATCTGGTCAATCAAGCTATTTCCTAAAAAAGAAAAACACTCAAAATCAATGGCTGCCCTTGTGGCACAGTGATGCCAGTTGTGATGCCAGTTGCGATGTTGGAGTCCCATATCAGAGTGGTTTGAATCCTGAATGATTGACATTTTGCCCAGTTCCCTGCTGTTGTACCTAGGAAAGCAGAAAATGACCCAAATACTTGAGTCTCTGACACTCATGTGTGAGACCTAGTTGGTGTTCCTGACTTTTGGCTTCAGCTTAGCCTAGCTTGGTTGTTGTGATCATTTGGGACATGAACCAATGGATCAAATTCTCTGTCAGTATGCCTTCCAAATAAATCATAAAAATTCAAGGAGAAAAATCACGTGATTATTTAAATTAAATGCTAGGAAGCATTTGATTAAATTCAGCATCTGGCCTTTAAAAAAAAAAAAAAAACCCTGTAAGCAGAGAAGTAAAATATCAGAATTTTTTTATTATAATTAAAATTGTCTATGATGAACCTATAGCAACCAGTATAAATAACATGACGTTGAAAGCTCTTGGGGCCAGCACCAGCATCCCATATGGGTGTCAGTTGAAATCCCAGCTGCTCCACTTCTGATTCAGCTCTCTGCTGTTGCCTGGGAATGCAGTGGAAGATGGCCCAAGCCCTTGAGCTTCTGTCCTCATGTAGGAGACACAGAAGTTCCTGGCTCCTGGCTTTGGATCAACATAGCTCTGGCCATTGAGTCCAACCAGGGAGTGAACCAGCAGATGGAAGACCTCTCTCTCTCTCTCTCTCGCTTTCTCTCTCCCTCTGCCTCTACTTCTCTGTGTGTGTGTGTAACTCTGACTTTGGAATAAATAAAATAAAATCTTAAAAAAAAAAAAAACACCTCTTTTCCTGGGAGTTTACCCAAAGCTGACTCCTTAAATTCTCGTTCTCCAACATTGTACTGGAAGTGTAGTTAGGAAAGTGAAACAAAAAATGGAAGCATTAAGTAAAAGGATTAATTAATTTATGTTTAAGGTTTATTTATTTGAGAGGTAGAGTTACAGACTGAGAGAGGAAGAGACAGAGAGAAAACTCTTCCTTCCATTGGTTTACTCCCCAAATGGTTGCAATGGCTGGAGATGGGCTTATCTGAAACCAGGAGCATGAGCTTCTTCCTGGTCTCCCACATGGGTACAGGGGCCCAAGCACTTGGGCCATCTTCTACTGTTTTCCCAGGCCATAGCAGAGAGCTGGACTGGAAGAGGAGCAGCCGGGACATGGAATTCTGGCACCACAGGTGGAGGATTAACCCACTGCACCATGGTGCCAGCCCCAGATTCAATTTTTAAGCAACAAAATTTTCAATATATGTGGATCACTCTACAATCTACAGAGGCAATGCAAAACAAAATTTAAGCTAAGAGAATTAAGTGATATGAGTGAGTACAAGATCAATATAGGTCAACTGGCTTCCCATGGAGCAGCAGGAAAAAATAGAAAGCCATTTTAAAGGATACAATACAGACTAGAAAACCTCTATAGAATACCTTTAGATATTTTCTTTCTTTCTTTCTTTTTTTTTTGACAGGCAGACTTAGTGAGAGAGAGAGAGAGAGAAAGGCCTTCCTTCCATTGGTTCACCCCCCAAATGGCCACCATAGCCAGTGTGCTGTGCTGATCTGAAGCTAGGAGCCAGGTGCCTCCTCCTGGTCTCCCATGTGGGTGTAGGGCCCAAGCACTTGGGCCATCCTCCACTGCCTTCCTGGGCCACAGCAGAGAGCTGGACAGGAAGAGGAGCAACCAGGACAGAACCAGTGCCCCAACTGGGACTAGAACCCGGAGTACCAGTGCTGCAGGCCTAGTGAGCTGTGGAGCCAGCAAATATTTTTTAATCATAAAAAAAAATTGAAAACCTAAAAGGAAATTAAGCCAACAACATGAAGAGGATGAAAAGCTCAACATTCAGTAAATTGTGAGTGACTTGCATCCCTTGTGAAGGAGGTTATTGGAAGCTCCAGGTCCTAAGCTCCCAGCAGGATCACAGACAGTGGAGGGAGGGTCTCCAATCTTGTGTGGTTGGGTCAGCAGGAAGGTGACAGCAGCCCTGGCTCTTAGGATAGCTAGGCCCCCCGTGAGCACCACCAGACCTGAGCCCAAGACTCAACCCTCACTTCCCCCACCAGCCACAGCCTGGATGAACTGCACCCCTCCCCCCAACCCCTCGGGGCAATCTGGTAGGTGTGACTCTGATTGGCTGCATCATCTGATGTGCTGCCTGCTCACTGGCTCAGCAAGCTGTCCAATCAGACTCATGGGAGTGAGGTCTCTTTCTGTATGCTGCTAAACAGCTTCTCCAGTCTGATGCTCATGGAGGTGCCACGATGCTCAGCCCTTCCCTCTCTGTGCACTTCTCCCAGTACAAGAGCCCTCAGAAGGATGCCTGGGCAGCTCAGAATCTGGAATGAGGTGAGTGTGTGGGGGCCAGGTGCTTCTGGCTTGCAAGACGGCAGCTGGCATGGGACCCTGGATATCTTGTTTCATTCCTGAATGTGGTGACTTTGGCTCAGCCCTAGAGCTCTGTATTTTTCCAAATTGTGTGGTTAGGGTTCGTGGGTCCTCAGGGAGAATCCAGACTTCATACACGGCATTGGGGGAGAAGCTGTGAGTTTGGGATCCCTGTCCCTTCTTTCTCCTCCTGGATCACAGAATTCCCCTCAGCTAGAAAGCAGGTCACCAAGTCCACAAGCCAGTCCTCTTAGCACAGCTCTTCCTAGGGGTGTGAGGCTGTCTCCCTGCATCAGCTCTCAGCCTGTGGCTGCTGGTTATGAGCGGACTTAGGTAATATAAGAATGTTACAGAAGATTTGTAGCAGATAATTTTGTGTGAGATTACTTTGGCTGAGATTAGAAGGAAATTACTTCTAAATGAGTTTCTCAAAATTGAGCATTGGTAATTGTTAGGAAAAGAGTTGCAGATTTTTGCTTCCCCACACAGGACACCAAAATGTTAGGGAAAGAGGTGCAGAATAGAGAGGGGGCAGTGTACAAATTTACAGCCAGACTGAACTTATTCAGAGAAAATAAGTCTGTAGAGGTGGGTGATCAACTGCCCACATGCACACTAGTGGAGCACGGGACAGAAGGCCCCAACCCCAGGGGCTGGGCCTTTTTATATTTTGGGTAGGGGCCAGCAGGCAGAGGGGAATTCCTGGAACTGGTGTTCCTGAAGGTGTTGAGAGCAGCTGGTCTTTCAGGTGGCTGTAAGGAGTGGAGTATGAAGGCAATAGGGTATGAAATCCAGTTGAGTTTCAAGGACAAGGAATACATTCCAGTGTTTACCTATTGTGGGCAATGAGGGAGAATACCTGAGGCTTCTGTCATTGTTCCATCAATCCTGACTCTGAGTACAGATAAGGAGAGGGGTGCCAATTTCTGTCTGGCTACTTCCTGCTGAGAGGGGGCTTAGCCATGGAGCCAGGACTTGAGCAGTGACCTATACTTGGGATCAGATTGATTGGAGAAGAGCAGTCTTGCATTGCTCCTGTGAGTTGGCTTGAGATAGAGCAGTTATTTGTTCCTGCAAGAACCTTTGGAATGGATTAATTATGCATGGCAGAAATAGGAGCACGATGATTATGAGGGCAAAAGGAGACACTAGAGCCATGGCCCATGGTGGAAACAACGGCCAAAATGAGGCAGAGTTACCTTGTAAATGCATCGTGTTAGTATGTCGACCTGAGCGAGGTGGGTCCTGTGGGGGTGGACTCTTATGAGGGAGAGGTAACTAGTTTTAATGAAGTAAAATGCACCCAGGGAGGGTGCCCTTTGAGTTTGGCTGCGGTGGGGGTAGTCAATATCACCTGGTAGGGCCCACTCCACTTTGTTTTTAGAGCAGCCTCATTTTGTTTTAGGTAAACCCAGTCACCAGGTGGAAAGATAGGAATATAGTCGGGAGGCAGAGAGTGTGGTTTGGGTAGGTGTGTGTCTGCATACATCCCTAAGTCAGAGCACATTTCAGTAAGAAGAGAGAAAGCCAGAGGAGGAGGAATAGCTTCAGTGCTCTGTAGAGGAGGGAAGCTGGGTGGAAGTGTTAGGTAAGAAGTCAGTTATGAGCTTATGTGTGTGTAACAGGCCTAAAGAGAAGACATCTATGTCCAGCATGAGATGCATCTGCATCTCAAAGTCATCATGACAATGTTTCAGGGGCAGCCCAGAGTTCGCATCCTGCCCTGCCCCCTTCTACCTGATAACCTGCCAGGTGGCGGTTCCCACCCCTTCTGCCTGACAAGCTTCCACAATCTCCCAGGTGCAGCCCAGTATCTGCATCTCAAACACCCTGCTGGCTTCCTCCTGTCTGCTAACATTTGCATCCATAAAGTCCTTTGTTTCAGACCTTCAAGAGAAGTTTTTCTATTTACATCCAAAAAGCCCTTTGTTCCAAGAGGAGCAGAGGTGGGGAAGCAAGACCCATCTCCTTAAAAACCCCCAGCTCTCTGCATCTTTGCTGAGCCGCCCGCCTGGCCTGGTCATGTGTAATCTCTCCACTCAACATGGAACCTCCCTCCTTCCTCCTCCCCTGACTCTCAGGCTCTGTCAGGAGAGGTGCCCATCCGTCCCGACAGATGTCCCTTCCTAATAAACCTTGCTATTTTACCTCCCACTACTCTCTGTCTCACACCTGAATTCTTTCTTGCCTGAAGACAAGAACCCTGCAATTTCTCCGGTAACAGAAGGACAGGCCTTCCATAGGGAATTTCAAATGGGCTAAGCATTAAGGACTTCTTGGGAAGAGATCTGATTCTTAACAGAGCCAAAGGGAGGAGTTTTACCCAGTCCAAGTAAACCTGGGTGGAGAGTTTAGTTAGAGCCTGTTCTAAAATTCCATTCATCCATTCTACTTTGCCTGAGGAGGGGGGACGATAGGGAATGTGAAAATGCCATGAGCTATGAAGGGAGGCAGATACTATTTGAGTAATTTTAGAGGTAAACTCTGGTCCACTGTCTGACTGATGGAAGCAGGCAATCCAAATCTTGGGATAATATAAACCATAACTCCTTAGTAGCACAAAGCAGGTACAAGAAGTCTGTTGTACAAGCCCTTGTTACATCTGCATTAATCAAGTGAAACCGGGCAGGGGAGAGAACAGGGGAGGGTCACACTAAGGTTACTTTCTTGGTTCTTTATTCAGAGAAAGCAGTTCAGAGAAAGCATAACAAAAGGAGCCAAAGGAAAACAAGTGAAGCAGTTTCTAGTATTAAAGGGACAGATTTTAGATTTCTTTTCTTCCTTCAGGGTCGCTGTGTTAGCTGTCAGATCAGCCTTGTTATTAGCTTCAGATAGGGATTGTTTACCTTTCTGGTGTCCTTTGCAGTGAATAATAGCAGCTTTTGTTGGCAACTGGGCAGCATCAAGAAGAGCTTTAATCAGCTTGCCATTTATTATAGGGGTCCCTCGGGCTTGCCACATCTGGGCATTGGAGTGCATGATATGATAGGCATATCAGGAATCTGTATATATAATTGACTGTCTTTCCTTTGGCTAAGGTGAAGGCTTGAACCAAGGCTAATAACTCGGCCTGTTGGGAGGTAGTGCCTTGAGGTAGGGGCCTGGCCTCTATGGCCCTATGCAGGGAAGAGGAGGAGGTGACATCAGGATGCCCCCTCAATTATTGCATATCCAGTGGGAAAAGAGGGAGCTTTAGAAGCACTACCACCAATGACCCAATCCAGGGCTCTGGGAATAGGAGTGTCTGAGATGATGAAATGTAGTTAGGAAAAGTCAAGGAAGTCAGGACAGGAATGGGGTTCGAGGGGATGAGAGAAGTGGTGGGGAGGAGAGTAGGGTTTATAAAGGTTTATAAAGGTTTATAAAGGCAAAAACTGCAAAATCGGGAGGGGAATACATGGTTGCTAGGATCGGGGGGGAATACACGGTTACTGGGGTCAAGCTGACTTAAACCTATGCAAAACTAGTATCAATTATAATCTTGACAATACCAGTTACAATCTTAACAATTTTAATTATAATCTTGACATTAATCCAGGTATTGGTTTAATCATATGTAGGACATAGACAAATTACATTTTTATTATTAATCCAGGTGTAGCCTACTCACTTCAAGCTTGAGCGATCATGGTAGGGGGTTTCTGTGCTCTGCCAAGTGTGATGTAGTGGACTGCTATTGTTCAACTGTTTTAGATCATAGTTTCAGACCAGAGTCTCACGGTGTGGGGGGGCACCTTCCCAGAATGGAGTCTCAGGTTCTCCAAAATGGAGTCCCTACTGTCAAGGTGCTACTTCATAACCTCACTCTCCCCAGTCTGAGCGACTGGGCGCTCTTTCTCTCCCTTCCATCCTGATGGATGCCCTGTCCCCAACAAAGCCTTAGCACTCTGCCCTCTGTCTCACACCTGAATTCTTTCTTGCGTGAAGATAAGAACCCACAGTTTCCATGGCCTTCCCTCCAGTAACATACATATTTGTAATAATCTTGCTGTTTCATTTTGAAATCTATTTTTAATGCAGTTTCTCCTTTTAGTAGTTTCTACTTAATTGGTGATTTTCTTTTCAAATTTCTAGGCATCTCCTGTAAGGTATTTCTTCCTCCTTAGTTCTGACTCCTGTGACCTGACATTCAAACTGTTTATCTTAGAAGCCTTAGGTTATAGGATACTTGATTCTTCTGTCTTTTCTTAATGTGTTTAAGTTTTTTCATGTAATCAGACAATTCCTTCAGCTTTTGTTTCTAAGGGTATTCTTCTATTCAAGGTTTTCATGGGGCCGGTGCCATGGCTCACTTGGCTTATCCTCCATCTGCGGGCATCTCATATGGGTGTTGGGTTCTAGTCCAGGTAGCTCCTCTTCCAGTCCAGCTCTCTGCTGTGGCCCAGGAAGGCAATGGAGGATGGTCCAGGTGCTTGGGCCCCTGCACCCACATGGGAGACCAGGAGGAAGCACCAGGCTCCTAGCTTTGGATCGGTGTAGCTTCTGCCATAGCAGCCATTTCGGGGGGTGAACCAACAGAAGGAAGACCTTTCTCTCTGTCTTTCTCACTAACTCTATCTGTCAAATAAATTAAAAAAAAAGATTTTCATGCTCTTAATACTATTTTTAGACAGGAAGATAGAAATTAGCCTATGTGTGTGAAAGCAGCCATGGGAAACAAAACATGTGCTCTGCAGAAGGAATGCAGCAGCCTTAGAGGCAGGCCTGGGAAAGCAGCCCAGCACTTTACACTACAAAACCCTGCCCCTCCAATAAAGGCACACCAGCAGAAACCTGTTTGCTTGGTGCAAAGGAGGGTACTGAGTCTGATAACGTTACCTAATTTTGCACCTGAGAAATATTTTGTTCATGAGTGGGGTGTGTGTGTGTGTGTGTAGAAACAGTGAGAAGTAGACACCCAACCCTTAGAAATCCGAGTTATTATTAAGTCCTCCTCATAATCAACTTCATAGGGGCATCTGTCAAAATTTACAGTAGGTTTTTAAGAGAGCAAGGGAGCCCCAGGTCTCTGTTAGGCTGAGACAGAGCTGAAGGACACAGGTGCTGGAAGGTTTGAGGACCACCAGGAGGAATCAGAGAACTTAAGCACTGTCATTGATCTAGCGACAAGCCATGACATCTGAAACCAGAGACTGGCAACTCTGCCATGAATCACCACACCAAATTAATGGGGGAAAATGGTGATGAAGGAAGGTGCCTGGGGTGCCTGTCTCACAAGGAATTTCCATGTGGACAGGCAGTGAGCAAAGCAAGATTTATTTACATGAGAAAGCTCTTGCCACAGCAGCCACTAGGGGGTCTCCAAAGAGGGACACCTGAAAAATGGAGTGGAGTTTTTTAACCACGATTTGGATGAGCAGAATAATAACAGCTAACAATCTCATCAGAAGGACAGAATCATAATCTTGTCTAGCCTGCTCTTGTTAAAACCAAAAACCTTGGGAACTATGCAATAGGCAAATTCTCTTGGTAAAACTAGGTTAGAAGGGTGGGATTGTTAACTTCCCTTCTATTCTCATGATAAAACTAGAAACTCACTGGGCTGGCCCCTTGGCTCAACACGCTAATCCTCTGCCTTGCGGCACCAGCACACCGGGTTCTAGTCCCGGTCAGGGCACTGGATTCTGTCCCGGTTGCACCTCTTCCAGGCCAGCTTTCTGCTGTGGCCAGGGAGGGCAGTGGAGGATGGCCCAAGTGCTTGGGCCCTGCACCCCATGGGAGACCAGGGGAAGCACCTGGCTCCTGCCTTCAGATCAGGACGGTGCGCCAGCCACGGCGGCCATTGGAGGGTGAACCAATGGCCAAGGAAGACCTTTATCTGTCTCTTTCTCTCACTGTCCACTCTGCCTGTCAAAAAAACAAAAAACAAACAAACAAACAAAAAAAAAACTAGAAACTCACTGTCTTGCTAGTAGACAGGTCTTGCCCACTCTTAAAAGGACTCCTCATTAGGTCATCTAGTCCTTACACCAGCCACCCCCTGCCTTATGACCTCTTTATAAGCCCC
>NW_026909559.1:0-27396 GCF_033115175.1 Lepus europaeus | reverse complement strand
TAAGTGTTTGCTCACCCCCTTCTTACTGATCTAAGTTTCAAAAGATATATTAGGCAATTTCAATTTTTTTTTTTGGACAGGCAGAGTTAGACAGTGAGAGAGAGAGAGACAGAGAGAAAGTTCTTCCTTCCGTTGGTTCACCCCACAAATGGCTGCTATGACTGGTGTGCTGCGCCAATCCAAAGCCAGGAGCCAGGTGCCCCCTTCCAATCTCCCATGCGGGTACAGGGCCCAAGCACTTGGGCCATCCTCCACATCCTCCACAGCCTTCCTGGGCCACAGCAGAGAGTGGACTGGAAGAGGAGCAACCGGGACAGAATCCAGCGCCCCAACCAGGACTAGAACCCGCAGTGCCAGCACTGCAGGCGGAGGATTAGCCAAGTGAGCTGCGGTGCTGGCCTTCAATTTCTTTATTGATTAAAAAACAAAGCCCAAAAAGGGCTAGGAGGGAGGAAAACTTTGCCCTTAAACAAATAGGAAAAGGAAGTTCATTTTTTAAAAAAATCCACAAAGATCAATTATTCTCATTTCATGTTAAAGAACAACAAACATATAATTTGTAAAGTTCAGATATCTAAAACTGTCAGATCACGGGTGTATCACTTTGGAATGATCCTCAAAATCACATCATAATTGGGAATGCTAACAGAGTAAAGCTAAGTGGTGGAAAAATAAACCTTCTTCCAGCCCTATAATTTGAGAAATGATCAGTACAGAGAAATGGAGAGAAGTGAAATTAACACACGACATGAGCGTAGTAACATAGCCGTGAACAGCCAAGTTTCATAATGTCATAGAACATTAGAAAGACATAACTGGAATCAGGAACGTCTGATTTCTTCAGTGCCTATTGACCACAGAGCTAGTGTGTCTGTCCTGTAGTCTGGATGGCTTCCTTCAAAGGCAGCACTGTTTGGAGAGTTCATCTTCACAGTGCAGTTCTTTGTGATGGTTTTTCCATCATTACTTTACATACCGTCCGTTCCACTACATAGAATGGGATCACCTCTGCAAATGCCTGCCACACAGCACACTGAGCCGAGTCTCTGGGCAGAAGGTGAGATTGTTTTCAATTACTTAAACACCATACTGCTTTCTAAGACATAATTTTGACACTATCCCAAGCCTTATTTCCAACTTTTGACAAAATGTTATGTACATGGTGTCTACGTAAACAATAATGGCTTATGAAAACTTTGGGACAATTTGATTCTCATGTCAAATCTCAAGAGAATGTACCGTTTAAGGTGGTTTTTCCTTTGCATTTTAGAAACCCCATTGATTCACCCTGGTGTTAGCTGACATGATTTATATTAACAAAGATAAATTTGAACTTTGGATCAATGTATCCAAGAAAAATGCTTCTAAACTTAAACTGTCAAATTCTTATAGTAGAACATGTACAATATTGTTTATAATATATTTATTAAGAAGCACCTAAAACATAGCCAGTAATTGGATTCTACATTCCTTGTAGACACGAGGCTGTCAGCACCAGGAGGCAGAGGATTGAGGCCCATTTCTTCACATAGACCACGTTAGGCACGGAAATTTTTGTTCTAGTTTTGCAGCCTGCATCACTCACCGTGAAAAATTGTTATTTAGTAATTTTTCTTAGTTTAATGTCAAGTAAAAAAACTCTCATTTATCCCCTCTTATCTAATTCTAAACTGAAAGTACTATGTAAACATGGTAGATAGTCTCTTTCCCTGGTATTTATGGTCTACACTTTTTGCACTTTGGTATGAGTTCATTTCTTCTCTAGATATAGTTCACATTTGAGGGTCAAATTTCATATGCTTTAGGCATTGGTGAAGTGCATATCCCCATTATTTTGTTTAGTTCACATATCTTTTAAAAACATGCCATATATTAGATATTCTGTTAGAATCAGCAAAGGTGAGCAGCCTAGATAGGGACTTAGGCCTTATAAAATTTTCAGGTCAAGGGGCTATTAGAAAATACAGTAGATTTGTAATTGTTCTGAGAATAGAATTAATAATGGGCCATGCTTATCAAAGGCCTGGATAATATATGGCATAGGCACAAGGCACTGTTTGAAGTGTTTACCAGTTCATAATTTTAAGCTTAGCAAAAATCTTAAGTAGTAGAATTGCTAACTTCATTTGGCTTATGAGGAAGCTGAAGCACAGAGAAGCTAGTGGCAGACCCATTTTGCAGCTCTTAAGAGATGACTGGGATTTGAAAACAAGCTGCCTGGTGTGTGTCATGTCACCCACTTCAGGATATAACCTCAGAAAGAGCCAGTGACTTAGGCAGCTTGTTGTTCTTGTAGCTAAGACCGAAAAAAATGGATACACACACACACACACATATATTCTGGATCAGAGTGGTGGTATACTGAGGCATTATTTCCTGGAACTAATTGCAGTCTGAATTAATAGCATGAGGTTTGCATAAAAGCATATTGTGTGACACATGGAACAATTGCCTTCATTTGACAGTTGACTTTTTTAAGTTTATTTAATGAATGCATTTTCATAGGTACAGCTTTAGGAATATAGTGATTCTTTCCCCCATACCCACCTTCCCACATACCCACCACAACTCCTATCCTACTTCCTTCTCCCTCTCCCATACCCTTCTTCATTATGATTCATTTTTGTTTTGATTTTATATACAGAGGACCAGACAGTTGACTCTCATAACATGGTACAGAAAAGGTATCAAACCAAATAGTTCTTTTGAGGGAGGGGGCAGTGGTCTTGGCTATATACAGTACAATAATTTAAACAAAATTATTAATTTATTGATATCAAGACACCATTAATTTTAGTCTGTAATTAATTCTTAAACATTCTTTAACTAATTAATGATGCATGAATATCTTACCGATGTTGTGAAAATGATGGGCTGTCTGGTGCATAGGAAATAGCATCCTCAGTAGGAAGCACCAAAGAATTCTTATATTAACACTTCAGACAAGCAGAGGAACTAGCTCCCATGGTTTTGGCAATTTGAACTGACATAATATGAGCATTGTACTGGGATAATCTAGATGATGAGATAGTAAATATATCCATTAGTCTGTCTCACTTGATTTTTTTTTAAAGATTTTATTGATCTATTTGACAGGTAGAGTTACAGACAGTGTGAGGGAGAGACAGAGAGAAAGGTCTTCCTTCCATTGGTTCACCACCCAAATGGCCACAATGGCTGGAACTGCGCCGATCCGAAGCCAGGAGCCAGGTACTTCTTCCTGGTCTCCCACGTGGGTGCCCAGGCCCAAGCACTTGGGCCATCTTCTACTGCTTTCCCAGGCCCCAGTAGAGAGCTGGATTGGAAGAAGAGCAGCCGGGACCAGAATCAGTGCCCATATGGGATGCTGGCGCCGCAGGTGGAGGATTAACCTATGGCACCATGGCACTGGCCCCTAGTCTGTTCCACTTGAATACTTGTATCAAATGTCTGATGACTGCATGGGTGCTGGCTTTCATTCAGTTTGCAAGCAAATCCTATCGCAGTACAGAAATTTTATTTTGCTGACACCATGAGAATCAGGTAAGAGAGAATTAAAAGAGACCTTCTCTGGGGAATAGTGAACAGTTGGGCTACAACTCCTTCCAGTGTGGACATCAGTAGCCTCTTTCCCAATGGCTGTTGATCATCTATTCATCCATTCCTTCTATCAAGAAGCCTTTTGGGTTTGTTTGTTTCTTTTTTTTTTTTAAAGATTTTATTTATTTATTTGAGAGGTAGAGTTACAGACAGTGAGAGAAAGAGACAGAGAAAAACGTCTTCCTTCCATTGGTCCACTCCCCAAATGACTGCAATGGCCGGAGCTGCGCTGATCCGAAGCCAGGAGCCAGGTGCTTCTTCTCAGTCTCCCACATGGATGCAGGGGCCCAAGGACTTGGGCCATCTTCTACTGCTTTCCCAGGCCATAGCAGAGAGCTGGATTGGAAGAGGAGCAGCTGGGACTAGAACCGGCGCCCATATGGGATGACAGCTCCGCAGGCAGAGGATTAACCTACTGCTTCACAGAGCCGGCTCCTCAAGAAGCCTTTTGGGGCCAGACTTCATGTGAAATGTTGGAGCTACAGGCATAATTTGACATAATTGCAAAGAGCTGGCAATTTACTAGGAGTCAAAAATTCTTTCCCAAAGATATTTGAAGTGTTTTAAATTTATACACCAGCTATTGCTGAAGAGCTATGAGTTTTCCATCACAGCAGGCGGCTCTAACCCAGGTTTTCCCATCCTTGGCACATTGTGCAGTTCTTCATTGCACGGTGCTGTCCTCTGCACTGTGCTGTGTTTAGCAGCATCTTGAGCTCTCCCCTGTAGATGGCAGCACAACCACCACCACCCTGAGTTGTGGCAACTGAATGCATCTCTGGGCATCACCCTCCGCTGAGAATATTTCTGCAAAGATCAAGTGTCACATTTATTCCAGAACAAAACAAATACAAACAGTAACAAAAATCCTCAGGCTGGTTTGAGCCAAGGCTGATATTTTATGAGTTACAAAGACATTTTGTTCCTTAACATAAGACAGTTACAATGTCCATGTCTTGGGGAGGAAAAAAGTGTAATTTGCTATTTAGTTGTTTTAGATAGATCATTTAAATATCAGCAAATGTGTAAGTCAAATATAAAGAACACAGCCTTTCTTCAGGGTGAATTTTCCTCCTGCCGTCACCTCCACCATCACTTTGGCTACCTGAGAATTTCTGAATCCAACTGTGATTACTCTGAATTATTTCCCCTCCATTCAAATAGATCCAGAGAGGTACAGAGCAAGTCTCACACACCCAGTATTCTGTTAGGATCAGCTGAGATCATATGTGAAATACAGTTTCCTGTTTCCCACAACTGAAAAACATGTGTCCAAAAGCCTAGTAAGGCAGTCTTCCTACACTATTTGTAGCACATAGTGAACACTTAATGGGGCAGATTTTTTAAAAAAAATATTTATTTTTATGTAACAGATATTTATTTTTGTAAAATAATTTATTGCTTACCATTTTCTGTAAGAATTTAAGGTAGGTTTCAAGCATACACACACCATACCACCCCACACAAAACAGATAAAGAAAAGGAACAAGTCATTCAAATTAAAAAAAAAAGAAAAGGAAAGCAAGGTTATGAAAAACGAGCTGAACTGTGGCATGAAGTTGGTGCTCAAGTTTGTATTCTGTTGGTTGCCAAGGTTATGCAACACACTTGACTTTTAGCAGACATGGCAAAGAGGAAATCATAACCAGTTTCGTGATTCAGGGTCTTAAACACAAGTTAGTTGCTTAAGAGAAATTCAGCTGTCTCTGGTGCATGGTTAGAGAGAAATGTTATCTGTCAATTCAAAGCAGGAAGCATGAGGGGCAACTTCAGTTATATTTATATAAAAATGAATACAATAATAACCTTTTAATAAGATGTATTATAAAGGCTCTGAATGGAGCAGACATTTGACTCAACAGTTAAGACATTGCAGGGGATGCCCACATTCCAAGTGGCGGTGCCTGGGTTTGAGTCCTGGCTCTGCTTACAATGCAGATTCCTGCTAATGTGCTCTGTGGGATGCAGCAGTGATGACTCAAGTACGTGGGTCTACGCTATCCATGTGGGACTCAGACTAGATTCTGGACTTCTGGCTTCAGTCTGGCACAGCTCTGGCTGTTGTGGGTTATTTGGGGCATGAAAGGGAGATTCTCTCTCTCTCTCTCTCTCTTTCAAATAAATAAAAAATTATAAGGGCAACCAATGAGAGGTGATCATATAATGTCAAAGTTTAGTTGAATAAAGGGATATCAATAGGATATTAAAACAATAAGGTGTTAAACTCTGTTGGTTTGGATGAATCCAAGTACAAATAAGTGTCAGAGGAATCCAAAAATTGGATTATTTAGGAATTCAATATTATTCAGTCTCCCTAGCTCATGAGTGAAGTGATATGTATATTCACCAAAACATACCGAGAATGTGGCTACTTTATATTACCAATGATTTAAAGTGTCATAATTTAAACAGTTGACTATGTAAGGAGGAGGACTAATATCACCCTTCAATAGTTTAATGTCCTCCTAAGGCTGCAAAGATGTTCCTCATGTCAGTACGATATTTGGCTAAATTAAGCCCCTTGGAAAGAGAAATCTCTTTAAGAAAAATAACCATAAGCCAAACCTAAGCAACCACAAAAAAACCATAAGGCATTCGATATTCCATACTATAAATATGGAACACAATAATCTAGGCTTGAATTATTTTAAAGAACATAACTGTATTTTGTCCAAAATTAATATCAGTAAACTATCATCTATCAACAAAATGTATATTTTGAGATATGGATCTTTCTTCCAGTATGAACTTGAGGGGATGATTAAAAATTGCTGCAAATTCTTTAATTTTTATTTATACTAGTAATTGTACATGTTTATGGTGCATGGTGGAGTATTTTGGTCATTTATCTATCAACACAGGCTACTTAGGTCATTCATCATCTAAAACATTTATCATTTCTTTGTAATGAACATTAAAAATCTGTCTTCCAGCTATGATAACTTACACCATGCTGTGAATTATAACGACTATTCTGTGTAATAACAGCAGAACTTACTCCTCCTGTCTGGCTGTGATTGTACCGCTAGTTAATCTCTCCTTATTCCCCACCCACCCAATCCACCACAGCTTCAGCTAACAACTATTCTGCTCTCTATTTCTTGGAATTCAGCTTTTTTAGATTCCAAATACATGAGAAGTCATGCAGTATTTGTCTTTCTGTGTCTGATTTATTTTACATATCATCATGATCTCCAGATTTCACCTATGTTGTTGCAGTGGTAGGTTTGGCCCTTTTGTGTCAGAATAATACTCCATTGTGTATATATAACACATTCTTTTAACCACTTATTTACTGATGAACACTTTGGTTGATTACACACCATGTTCATTGTGAGTAGTGCTGTAATAAGCATGAGAGTGTAAGCATATCTTTGATACACTGATTTCATTTTCTTTGGATATACACCCTGTCATTGGATTGTCAGGTATGTATACTTGTTTTCAACTCCATACTGCTTGCCATAGTTATTGTGCTAATTTATATTACCACCAAAGAGTTTCCCTTTCTCCACATTTTCCCCATCATTTGTTATCTTTTGCTTTTTTTGGAGGGGGATGCTGGGGTAAGAAAAGCGGGGAGGTGGAGAATATGCTCTCTACTTCTCCTGTGTATACACAGTGTTTGTGGTTGATCTCTCATTGTTTTGCTTCCTCTAAAATCTTCACATTTGTGAAAAAGGACCCATGTATCAGGAGGGAATTGGCCTACTTAAATGCATCAGACTATCACATCTTTAAAGCCTCTTCAAGACCAGGCGATCCTCTGGAAAAATACTTCATGATCCAATGGTTTCACTTCACAGAAACTTTTTTTTTCTCTAAATTTAACCAGAATGCATTCTATGCCATTTGACCTGCCTGTTCCATTTTTGTATAATTTTGATCACTGATTCTTATCTTTGGTTACTTTTTTCTAAGTGGATATAGTCACTTTGCTCTTAACCAAGTACATATTAGCATGATTACAATAAAAATATACTCACTTTCTTCTCGCAGTGATAATTTTCTCCAGTCATAATTTCCAATTTTCTACTGCTTTCCCATAAGTTATAAAAAATAGTCTGCCAAATTTTTTTCTTATAAAAAACCCAGTAAATCATCTTGAACTATTATATGGCTCAGAATGTGACAAATCCTAAATCACTGCTAGAACATTTTTCCAGTGTAATTTTATATACTAATTTGATTGGCTGTATTTGAGCCCGGATCAAATCCAACTAAGTGAAGCAGATAGTCTCTCAGGTGACAGGTGCTGGGAGTAATAATCACACCAAAAATACGAAGACTATAATAAGTTACATCAAAGGTGCTACAAAGTACACAGATCCAATTAGGTGTCCTGGGGCCTAAGTTCTTCTACATTTCCCCCAGAACATTATGCATCAAGTTATATTGCAATCTCTGTTTATACAGTTGTCCATCCCATTTATCTTTGAGGTTTACCACAGCATAAATCCCATCTGTTGTCTCATCATGTTATCCCTGACATTCAGTAAAATTCCTAGTTATTATGTACTTATTAAACTATGAAATAAGGTGAATAGATTAAGTGATCCAAGCCAATTACAAAGATTCTGGAATGTGCCAGAGAACAATAATCTACTTAAAGTATCTTCTCCATCCATTCTCTTCCCACCAGCCCTCAAGCAATTAAATGTTTCCTATCTTTTGACAGAAAATCTAAATGTTTGATTGTTGGCAAATTTGTGAGGACAAAGAAAAGTCTCTATGACCTTCCATATTTTTCTATTGGTTTATAGGAATTCCTTATATATTTGGTTATGGATTCCTTGTCAAATGTGCACATTATAACTATCTTCTCCCATTGTGACTGGTGTTCATTATTATAGTTTTTTTTATTTTAAATAAACCAAGGACTTAAATGTAAGTCCAGTCCCACGAACTTCTTTACCTTCATGGTTAATGCTATTTGTGTTCTGTTAAAGTAATTATCTATCCAAAGTTCATTTTAAAAAAGATTTATTTATTTGAAAAAGAGAGAGATAGAGAGAATTTTCCATCTGCTATCTCACTTCCCAAATGGCTGTAACAGCCCAGTCTATGCCAGACCAAAGCCAGGAGCCTTGAACTCCGTGCGGGTCTCCCACATGGGTGCAAAGGCCCAACTATTTCAGCCATCCTCCACTGTCTTCCCAGGTACATTAGCCGGGATCTGGATCAGAAGCAGAGTAGCTGAGACTCTAACTAGCATTCTGATATCAGATGCCAGCGTCACAACTAGAGGCTTTACCTGCTGCACCACAGCACCTGCCCCTATCCAAATTTACTAAATATTTATTTTCTAAAATTATTAATTTTTAGCAATCATTTAATAAAACAATCCACACAAAATTGGTTTTGTATATGAAGTCATTTTTTTTAAAGTGTAGCCAGATGTTAATAGGCAAAAAAGAGTTGCTTTGGTACTGTGTGAAATGATGACTGTTACAGTACAAATCAATCTACATGTATTAAACATTAAAATGCAATAAGGCAATTGTTGTTTTAAGACACTTGAAATTTCATTAATAAATATATAATTGGTTCCACATCTGACCAATTTTACTCGTAAGTTTTGTCTCTACCTGCTTTAAAGAATTAAAAAGTTAAAAAAAAAATTTATCAGGGTGGAGGCTTTTCATGTAGCAGTTAAGGTGCCCATGTTCCACATTGGAGGGCCCAGGGCTGATGCTTTTTTAAAATTTTTAAAAATTTTATATACAAGTTTCATGTATTTCATATATACAGATTTAGGCACATAGTTAAACTTTCCTCTCTACTCTCCCTCACGCCCACACAACAAGCCTTCTTCCTCTTCACTCTCCCATCCCCATTCTTAATTTTTACAAATATCTATTTTCAGTTTACTTAATGACTATAGTTAACCATACAGCAAGTAAAACAGTTCAACAAATAGTGTGAAGAAAAAAAACACTTCCTCAATGGAAGAGACAAGCATTGCAAACAATCATTGAATCTCAAAATCTCCATTTCATCCCAATACATTATATTTCAGGTACTCTATTAGTTACCTCAGATCAGAGAAAACATATGATAAGTGTCTTTTTGGGACTGGCTTATTTCACTAAGAATAATGGTTTCCAGTTGCATCCATCTCGTAGCAAAAGACAGGATTTCACTTTATTTTATAGCTGAGTAGTACTCCATAGTGTTTATATACCATAATTTCTTTATGCAGTCATCAGTTGACATCTGGGTTGATTCCATATCTTAGCTATTGAGAATTGTGCTACAATGAACATGGGGGTACAGATAACTCTTTCATATGCTCATTTCATTTGGTTTGGTTAAATTCCCAAGACTGGGATGGTAGGTCTACATTCAGATTTCTGGGGTATCTCCATATTTCTGGGTCTGATTCTTGGCTCCAGCTCTTGACTCCAACTTCTTGCTAATGCAGGTCCTGGGAGGCAGTAGGGATGGCTCAAGTATTTGGGTTCCTCCCACCCACTAGGGAATCCTGGACTGTGTTCCTGGCCCTGGCTCCACCTAATCCTGGTTGTTACAGGCCCAAGGGGGAATAAATAGACATGGTTTATTGCTTAAGTTCCATTCAAGGTGCTAGTGACCCACAACCAGGTAATCCCTGGGAAAGCCACCACAACAGAAGCCAGACCCTTCAGTCCTGTAGAGGCAGCTCCAGTGCCCCAGGCCTCTTGGTGAAGAGGCAGTTGATGTAGCATCACCCAGCACCTGGCCTGGCCACAGGACAAGGTTAAGGAAGACATTTGTGTCACCATAGGTCCAAGACACAAACTAGGATTTAGTATAAAGAGAAAATGCTGAATCCTTAGCCCTGAATGATCAGTGAGTAAGGTGACCAGAGAACAACCCTGGAGCCAATAAATCAACTAAAACAGGCCCTGCTGCCCTCTTCCATGGAAGCCAGAGCCTTTCCCACCCTGGAGGACCATGGCAAGCAGTCGGTAGTGTAGGGTGGGGGATACAGCTCCTAAGTGAACAATCCACTCCCCTCTCTCCATCCCTACTTCTTGATTTCCCCTCTATCCTTCCTCTTTGACTTTTGCCAGATTCTCACTCAATTCCTTTCCCTTCCCTTCCTCTCCCTTTTTCTCACTTCTTCCATTTCCTTCTTCTTTGATTATTCATGTGCATCATTGTTTTTCTTCTGTAACATGTGTTTGAAGTCAATTTAAAAAGGAATTATGATTCTTTCTATTTAATATAGCTGGTCCCACTTATTTCCCCACTGGAGTGGTCTGGCATACTTCTCTCACATCAGGTGGGCCTACGTTATCTTGGGTCACCCCACAAAGCAGAGCCTCAAACAAGAGCTTATATGCAGAGCGTTTAATTTAGGAAGTTTTTCCAAGAAACTACAGAGTCTAAGAGTAGAGCAGGTAAGGAAACAAAGGCAACACAAGGGTTCATTAAGGAGCTGTTTGCTTCTGTAATTGGAGCTCAGTCTCTCTTAAAAAATGTGGAATGTGCCTCAGAATTGCTCACTAATAACATGAAAGAGAGGGAAATTTATCACCACTTCCCTGACTGATAGCTACCCTGAGGCTATGCAATCCTTTGCAATTTCACTTGTGCCTGCATTAAGTTGGCTGTGTGGGCTGCTGCCAATGTCTGACATAGCAGCCGGCGAGTCCCAAGGCAGAAAGCAACACGGGCACAGAGGAGAGGAGGTTAATGGCTGCATCTCTGTGCAGCTGGTTATTTTGGTGCCTGTTATAAACATCTGGGCTGAGAAGATATTGAACAGGACATGCGAATCCTGGCTAAGTTAAATCTTATATCAATAAGATAGGCTCAAGGCTAGTTCAAAACCTCCCACTACAATCACCTGTACCTAACAACCATTTTGAAGGTGAATTTTATCTTTGCCATTTGCCTTGTCCATTAACTATGCTAGTTTTCCCTCACCCATAGTCACCACTTCAGCAATACTAGATGGCTTATCCCAAAGGTAATCAAGGACTCTGTATTATGCTGTGACCAAGAGTAGAAGAGTTGACATAGTCCTTGGGCACAACAGGAAATGTCTACTGGTATCTTTTTCACATAAGCAATGAATCATTTCTTATTATCTTTATAATTGCACATTTACTATATCAGTAGCCACTGCACTGATCCATTCCAAGGAGATGCCTTTTGGTTAGCTGAATAATGTTTTAATAGCCAACACACCTGCCTGGAACATAAAACCACGTCACCTGACTAGAAACGTCTTTTTGTAAACAGCAATTCTAAATGGAGTGAGATATTATCTTCTTGTGCTTAGATTTATGTTTTCCTGATGATCAATACTGTTGAGCACATTTCCTTATACTTGTGGGTCATTTGTTTGTAGTCTGTCGAGAAATGTCTATTCAGATCATTTGCTGATTTTCAGTTGGATAATTTCACTGCTGTTGAGTTTTATTAGTTCCTTCACTCTATTGATAACCTTTGTTGTGTGTAAATTTCTCAGTTTGATATAATCTCATTTGCCTCATTTTGCTTCTATTGCCTGTGTTTTGAGGTCTTATCCATAAAAGCATTCTCTATGCTTCTCCTATGAAGCCCTTCCTGTATGTTTTCTTCCAGCAGTCTTATAGTTCCAGATTTTACATTTAAGTCTTCAATCCATTCCGGGTTGATTTGTGTGTATAGGGAGAGAAAGGGTTGTAATCTCATGTTGCTAGATGTGGACACTGAGTCTCCCCAGCATCATTTACTGAAGATAGTGTCCTTTCCCACATGTGTGTTCTTGGCGCCTGAGTTGAAAATCATTTGGCTGTAAGGATGTGAGTTTATTTTTGGATTCTCTCTTCTGTTTCATTAGTATATGTGTCTATTTTTATGCCAGGACCATACTGTTTTGGTTACTATAACTGGAGCCTAGTTTAAAGTCAGATTGTCTGTTGTCTCTAGTTTTTTTCTTTTAATCAAGATTACTTTGGATATTCTGAGTCTTTTGTGGTTCTATAAGAATTTTAGTATTTTTTTCTATTTCAGTGAAGTGTGACATTGGTATTTTGATAAGGATTGCATTAAATGTGTCGATCACATTGTCAGTGTGGCCATTTTATCTGTATTAATTCTTCTAATTCAAAAACATGGGACATCTGTCCACTTGTTTGTGTGCTCTTACATTGTTTATCAATATTTTATAGCTTTATTGTAGAGGTCTTTTACTTCCTTGGTTAAATTTGTTTGAGATATATTATATATATTATTGATCAATAAACATATATTGAGCAATTGTTTATGGGATTGCTTTCTTAATTTCTCAGGAAATTCACTATTTGCTAAGAAACTCTTATTTTTGTATGTTCATTTTGTGTCTTGCCTGGAAATGAATGAAGATGACAATACAACATATCAAAATCTATGGGATACAGCAAAAGCACTATTAATAGAGAAGTTTATAGTAACTATTGCCTACATCAAGAAATTGGAGAGGCTTCAAATAAGTGATCTGACAATGTATCTCTAGGACCTAGAAAAACAGCAAACCAAACCCAAAATTGGTTCTTGAAGTTTTATCCAGAATCAATAGGCAAGAAAAAGAAATCAAAGGGATACAAATTGGAAATGAGGAAGTCAAATTATCCCTGTTTACAGATGACATGATCCTATGCATAGGGAATCCTGAAGATTCTATTAAGACACCATTGGAATACATAATAGATTTGGTAAAGTCATGGGTTATCAACACACAAAAATCAATAGCTTTCGTATGCACAAACAATGTTATGGCTGAGAAAGAACTTGCAAGATCAGTCCCATTTGCAATAGCTACAAAAAATTTAAATACCTTTGAACAAATTTAACCAAGGAGGTGAAAGAGCTCTACAACGAAAATTACAAAAAATTAAGGAAGTAAATAGAAGACACACAAAAAAGTGAAAGGATCTTCCATGTTTGTGGATTAGAATTAATATCATCAAAATGCCCATACTACTCAAAGAAGTTTACAGAGTGAGTGTGATCCCAATCAAAATACCAATGACATTATCCTGAAGTCTAGAAAAAATGATGCTAAAATTAATATGGAAATGCAAGAGACCCAAAATTGCTAAAGCAATCTTAAACAACAAAAACAAAGCTGTAGGCATCACAATACCAGATTTCAAGACATACTACAGGGCAGTATAATCAAAACAGCCTGGTACTTAAAATACACAAAAATAGACTTGTAGACCAAAGAAATGGAATACAAACCCCAGACATCAAATCCATTCATTTACAACCAATTAATCTTTGACAAAGGAGCTAAAATCAATCCCTGGAGAAAGTACAGTTTCTTCTACAAACTGTGCTGGGAAAATTGGATCTCAGTGTGCAAAAGTATGAACAAGACCCCTGCCTTACGCCTTGTACAAAAATCAACTCAAAATGAATCAAGGATTTCAATCTACTAACTGCTACCATCAAATTACTGGAGGCAAACATGGAAACTCTGTAAAAACTGACAAAGGCAAAGACTTCTTGGAAAAGACCCCAGAAACACAGACAATAAAAGCAAAAATAGACAAATGGGGCTTATTTATTTATTTGAAAGCCAGAATTACACAGAGAGAGGAGAGGCAGGGAGAGAGAGAGAGAGAGGTCTTCCATCCGATGGTTCACTCCCCAATTGACTGCAATGGCTGGAGCTGCACCTATCTAAGCCAAGAGCTTCTTCTGGGTCTCCCACAAGGGTGCAGGGGCCATCCTCCACTGCTATCTCAGGCCATAGCAGAGACCTGGATCGGAACTGGAGCAGCTGGGTCTTGAACCGGTGCCCAGATGGGATACCGGTGCTTCATGCCAGGGTGTTAACCTGCTATGCCACAGCACCAGCCCCAAGGTAAGTAGCTTTTGCACTGCAAAGGAAACACTCAACAAAGAGAAGAGGCAACTGACAGGATGGGAGAAAATATTTTCAAAATTATGCAACTGATAAAGGATTTTCTATGTAAATGTTCTTATTATCTACAAACAGGGATAATTTGATTTTCTTCTTTCTAGTTCCCATGCCATTTAGTTCTCTCTCTTACATAACTGCTCTGGCTAGGATTTCTAGTACTATGTTGAGTAGGTATAATGAAAGCAGCCATCCTTGTCTTGCTCCTGATTTTACAGTAAATGCCTTCCACTTTTCCCAATTTAGGATGATGTTAGCTGTGGGTTTGTCTTAACAGTCACACATTCTTTCCTGCTCCTTCCAATGACACATGCCATTTAGGTTCTCATCCTTTGTGTCTTGGTTGACCTTTATGTCTGGCATGACTGATAGAATATTCAGAAGTGAAGTTTTAGGACTGCTAAGGTCAGGTCATAAGAAGCCTGGCCTTTCCTACATGGGTCCCTTTGCCACCTTCTCTTAGAGTGCCCTGAGCTAGCATATGTACTTGGCTTTAGACACCATGCTGAAGAGACCATGTGTAGATGCTCTGGCTCCAGGGTACCAGCTCTCCCAAGGCACAAGACTGGTGAGTGATGCTGCTTAGTACCTGTCAGACTAGTTCAATATGTCAGCAACTCATGGGAAGAAGAATGACTGAACTTTAACTGAATCCCTGACTCACAATTGTGAGCTATCCTACAGTTAGAGTTAGGGTGCTGAATTTTGAGGAAGTTAACAATAGATAACAGGAACAACCTATAAACATATGTATATACATAGGTTTTGATCTGTTAAGTATCTTTAAGTCTATTAAATCCAAAGAGGTGACGTGTCTACTAATACTAGTAGTTTGGGTTTCGAAGCTTATTTTGATGTCCTTTTTTATTATAAAACTGAGGTTCCTTTTTGGTCACATTCAAGGTTTTGACAAGTCTCCCACTTCTTCTCTCCAACTCACTCATCCTTCTTTCCTCCCATTCCTTCTTCCCTTCCTCCTTCCTTCTCTTCTCTCCCTTCTCCCCTCCCTCTTTCCAGCCCTCTCTCCTCCCCTCCTTCTCTCTCTCTTCTCTCTTTTTCCTTTGTTTCCCTTAATTTCTTCTTTGTTTCTCTTCCAACTTTGGTCTCTTGATCTTGCTTGGAAACAATAAGTTACTGCAAATCTGACTTCTACTTTTTGTAGCTTTATAATGAAGACTATACATATATATTCTGGTCATTTCTACGTAAGCATGGGTGAAGATGGTCTTATAAACATTTTAAAGAATCCAAAGTGATTAATTAGGTTTACATATTTCTTAAATATACGATGGATAATTTCATGTTACATAATTAGTCCATTACATTTAGTTTTATGATAAATTTTTTCAAAGTGATTGTGAGAATTAGATATAGCAATTATCTGACTGATTTTTCCTGCCTCTTAGTTTTGAATATGTAATTATGTTTATTCTGTCTGATGCTTCAGCTTGTTTTGGTAAATGATTTCACAAAACAGTAGAATTTTTAACCATTTTCATGTAAACACTTCAAACAAAAATAGCTAAATACGATTCTCCTGATTTGTGTTTAGATTTCTTATTTTTAAAATTAACTTTAATGTTGATGGTTCTTGAGTCACATCAAAATATTGTAAATCTGATTTTAATGTTTTTTTGAATTTATTTAGTTATAAAAAATAGGATGAAATGCAAGTTAGGTTGTCCTTTGGATTGTATATATCATTCAAGCTTATCAGAGCCATTTTATATTTGAGAATTCAGATTTAACAATCTACTCTCCTTTTCCTCTCAGTCAGAATTTTAATCCTTTAAACACACATACTACTTGAATTGCTTAAATACACAGCCACTTGAAATTTAATATAGTCTTAACATACTTTGTGTATGTGAATTGCACTAGGATATTACAACTAGCATTGTATTACAAGTCTGTTATAAAGACTTGAGAATTGTTTCTCTTTCTTTACTATGCCTCATCAAATTGAATTATACCTCTACTGTGAAATAAGCTTGTGTAATTCAGTTATAAATGATTTTTTGGTATGGGAACAAACAATTAAAATAATTTTATAAAAGCAAATTTAATTGTGTAAATATCTTTCTTCCTTCCTGTCATATTAATGACTCCTTTTGAGAGGAAAATAAAATCAAGGCTGCTTGAAAGTTGAAAAATTACAGTTGATTTCTGAGGTGCTATTTAGTAAGTGTCTTGTTTATCACACATACACACACAGAGTTACAGACATACACCCACTCTTTTAAGAGTTCATGGAAAACGGAATTGAAAGATAAGCTTATTTGGTGCAAAAAAATTTGAAATCTATGCTTACAAGGAGTACTCAAAAATTTCATGAAAAAATGCATACTAAAATATGCATATGTGTTTACACACGTACAAACACAGCAATGTTGACATTATGGAATTGCATTGAAAATTAGCCCTAAATTTTCCTTAGAATAACTATAAAGTGAGCCCTTCGTGAAGAGTGACTATAAATGGTTTCTAGGACTAAATATAATCTGTTAGAAAAAAATTCATAAGAAGTTTCACAGAAACAGCTATTTTTATAATTATGATTATTTTCCTTAATGAAGAGCAGCTTCTCAAAACCATTTGACCCACATTTCTGAAAGTGTAATATTTTAAGCTTTTGTTAACAACAAAATGTGTGTTCTCTTTTGCAGATATTTAAACTTGTATAATGGCATATTTAATTTTGGCACCACTTGAGAATCACTGGCGCTTACATGTATTGTATTACTTAGAATATCTAACAATAAAGCATAAGAAGGAAAAGCAGAGAAAAAAATCCCATAGCTATTATACTGAAAATGATATGGTCAAGGTTGGTGTTTGGCCTGGCAGTTCAGATGTCACTTGGGGACCTGCATCTTGTGCAGAGTGTCTGGGCTGAAGGCCCAGGTCAGCTCCTGATTCCAGCTTCCTGCTGATGCTTATCCTGGGAGACAGCAGGTGATGGCTCAAGTAGTTGAGTCTCTGCTACCTTTGTGAGAGACTTGAATTGAATTCCCAGTTTCTAGCTTTGGCCTGGCCCAAGCTAGGCTATTGCCAGTGTTTGTGGAGTAAACCAGTAGATGGAAGCTCTGTCTATCTGTCAGTCATCAGTCTCTATCCTTTTCTGTCTCTCAAATAAATAAATACATGGTTAAGATGGTAAATTTAAAATTTATATGTCCATAGTTAAGATCAGGTTTAAACATCATGTTTTTTAATTTAATGCTCCTTAAATTAATTAAAGGCATTGGTGGATCATTTAAAACATTTTTAATATTTTATTTAGAGTAGTTTTAAATTTGGGGCTGGCACTGTAGTGTAGCAGGTTAGGCTGCTGCCTCGAGTGCTGGCATCCCATATAGGCACTGGGTGAGTCCCGGCTCCTCCTCTTCAGATCCAGCTCTCTGCTATGGCCTAAAAAAGCAGCAGAAGATGGCTCAAGTGCTTGAGCCCTTGCACCCATGTAGAAGATCCAGAGGAAGCTCCTGGCTCCTGGCTCCTGGCTTTGGATCAGCTCTGCTCCGGCCATTGCAGCCATTTGGGGAGTGAACCATCCGATGGAAGACCTCTCTCTCTCTCTCTCTCTCTTTCTCTCTGTCTCTCTGCCTCCTTGTAACTCTGACTTTGAAATAATAAAACTTTATAAAAAATGATAGCTTTAAATTTACAAAGAGTTCTCATATACCTCTTACCCCTTTTTCCCTATTAACATCTCATATTAAAGCTCTTTTTCACAGTTAATGAACCACATCTAGTTTCTGCTATTTTTTAAACCCATACTCCTTTTGTCCCTCCCATTCCTTATTGCCTCTAGTATTCAACATTCTATGATCAAATAGTTTTCTGGTTTTTTTTTTTTATTTTTGTGCCCACATATAATGAAGCACATGCAGTATTTTTCTTTCTTTGTCTGGCTTATTTCACGCAACTGATGCCCTGTTTACTCATTAATCCAATCTGCAATATTTACTAAGTACCTAAGACATATAGCTATAGCCTTTGATATCCAGGATATAACTAAATGAATAAAAACACAGTAATTGATACTTGAACAAACTCTTTTTTAAAGAAGTCTATTACTATATGCAAAGCAACTTCCTAAGTGTTTCTTCTTGGGGTGGGGTGGAGTGGGGTGGATGGTAACTCCAGTAATCCATAGATTTTTCAGTATTTACAGTATAACTTCAGTTATACATTGAGGCCCCTGCCAGTGTGTTTGTTCATGAAGTATCAGTGGAATATCACAGTATCTTGAAACAGGGAGGAAGTGACATACTGCCTGGTTGACTGTACTGCCTAGTTGAGTTTCTCATAATGACCAGATTTATCTGACCATTAACATTAGAATGGTAAGATTAATCATGATTTCATAGAAATGCTTGAAATTCTGCCATTGCAATGATTATTCTGAATCAAATATGTTATTTATATCCATGGATGAAGAACCTATATTTTGGCTCAAAGTATTGTTTGGACAATAACAATTTTTCAAAGTATTAGTTTTAGTAGACATTCATATTTGATCACTTAGGAGGCAAATTTCAAGTACTTTTTTAGGCATTGCATTTTTGTGGTGAGTATTAAAAATATGAAAAAAAATTCCACTCTTAGTTACAAAACCCATCTTAGAGAAATGGCACATTTTTACGATTAGGGCTGCTTTGCCAAGATACCTTGATTCAGTATGGTGCAGGGACATCGGAAATAAGACAGAAGCTTAGCAACTATTGGAGTTCTGAAGTCAAAATTTTTTCGCTAATAAAAAAATCTGATGACATCAACTGGTAATTGAAAATGTCAAAATGAAACATACAGACAGACAGCCTTTTACTTTTTTCTGATCTAGTCAGTGTCATGTTCCTGAGTCCATTCCCTAATACGTATGACTTCATTGCACTTACAGTGGGAGTTAATTTTGTAAGTAAAATGCTTTGTGCTTAATTAGTGAGGAGCAGTCTCTTTTGATAAGAGTCACATAATAAATTTCTTGCTTTGCTTAGTTTGAGAAACTTTGGGGATTATTTTCTGTGGTTTGCAAATCCAGCATGTCTAACTAAGGATACAGCTCTTGCTTCCCTTGCTGTTAGCTGGGTAAGACAGTAACCTTCCAGGGGTTTACAGTGTCGCCAGTAAATCTTCTCCAGTAACCAGACACCATGATTTGGACTCAAAAGGAGATTTACTCTTAACATGTGGGAATTCATGTTCAAATCTATCATCACTTCTCTTATTGGTGCTCTATTTGCATTCCTTGTCCTCTGGTGAACTGAAATAACTTCAGTGTTTGTGTGAAATGAGCAAAGAGACTACTCCTCTAAATCATGCCTGTGTTGTCCAAAAACAGATACGGGGCACAAAAGGATGAACAAATCTCTCTGTCTCACCATATAATCCCAGATACCTTTCTACCTCTACAAGAACTGCATTTCTCTTTCCTGCATTTTCTTGTTCTAGCATCCGAATTCTTCTCTGCTTTTCTGACTAAGGAGCTGGTTTTTACTCTAAGGGAGCCACACTTTATTCCAGCTATCTTTCATCTAATCACTTTTTCCACCCTCTCGTCTGACTCCTTAGCCTGTGTCTGTGGTGTACCTAGAATATTTCTAACATAAATTTCACTATTGGCTCAAACAATCTATAAAGCTTTTAAAGATTTTTCAGAAATTTGATTTTCCCTTCTACTGGTCCACCCCTAGTCAAGAATTCAATTAGCATTATTACTGCATATCAAGCAGCTCTCTTTTACCCTCTCTTACCATTCCCTTCCCAAGGGTATTACAAAACTCTGCCACCTTTTCTTCCAAGTGTCTTGCTTTTCTTCTCTATCCCTATTTTGCTTCTAACTTCAGTCCTTTAATAGTCCTGTAATACCAACAGTAAAAACTATAATTTTCAGTTTACTGTTATTTTTACTATACCAATTTGCTTCCTATAAAATATAACACTGGAGTGCTATTTCTCAATGACCCTCTGTCACTAGTGTTCCTATGACTTCTAGTAACACAAGCAATCTCCTTGAGGGCAGATTGAGGGCAAATTGTTGTTATCCTTCCTGGCATATATCCCAAAGTGTCAGTGTCTATTTTAGAACTAACCTCAGGTTCAGTGCCCTCCGTAAAGAGTTGGCACATCCTTTTTCAAGGAAGTGTTTGAGGTCATTTGGTTAAGGGAAAGATGTGACAGGAAGGTGGAGAAGAACAGGGAGACTGCAGAAAGGGAGTTTGATATAAACTCATGGCAGATCTACTGAAGTCCAAACCAACCGGACCAAATTAGCAAGAAATGAATAGTAGGGCAGCTGTTGTCATGGAGTCTTAAGCTGCCATGTGGGATGCCTGTATCTCACATCAGAGTGCTTGGTATTTGTCCTGGATACTCTGTGCTTCTGCTCCAGATTCCTGCGGATGTGTCTGGGAGGCAGTGCCTGATGGCTTGTGTACTTTGATCCCTGCCACCCTGAGAGACCTGGATGGGTTTCCTACTCCTGGCTTCAGCCTGGACTGGACATCTGGGGAGTGACTCAGTGGACAGAACATCTCCATCCCTTTCTGTCTCTGTCACTCTGTCACTTTTGAAATAAAGAACAAAAGAGAAGTGAATATTTAAAATATATTTTTTAATATTAGCATTAAAACAAATTTCTAGTGAGAGAAATTCTGATTTGCTTCACGAGCCAGTCCACAAATCAACACAATAAATGGCTGAAATACTACTTTTTAAAAAATGTATTTATTTGAAAGTCCGAGTTACACAGAGAGAGGGGAGTCAGAGAGAGAGAAAGGTCTTCCATCCACTGGTTTACTCCCGATTTGGCTGCAATGGCCAGAGCTGCACTGATCCAAAGCCAGAAGCCAGGAGCTTCTTCCGGGACTCCCATGCGGGTGCAGGGGCCCAAGGTCTTGGGCCATCTTCTATTGCTTTCCCAGGCCATAGCAGAGAGCTGGATTGGAAGTGGAGCAGCCAGGACTCGAACCAGAGCCCATACAGGATGCCAGCACTTTAGGTGGCAGCTTTCCTCGCTAGGCCACAGCACCGGCCCCTGAAATACTACTTTTGTATTCAATGTTTTATAACGTGATATTTGGCAAATTTGTATTAATATGTTGTGGCTACATTCTAGATGAAATAGGTTGCTGTAGGCTACCCTGGGAGTCTGAGCACTATGTATAATAGTGCATTTTGTTGTGAAGTCTGGTTCTCCATAATATTTATTCAGTTAATACACTTTTCTTAAGCCATTTCTATGTGCCAGCCAGAACACTACTATTGTAGCCCTCAAGATAACAGTCCTAAAATGAGAGGCATCTATGTCGACCAGTAATTATAATTCCATGTGGACTTTGTGTTAAATGAGACATGGATATGTAGTGCTCTGGGGCATCAAGGGAGGGTCTGCCTAATGGAGAACTTGAACTTGTCTGGCAGAATTAGTAGATATTTATCTCAAGTAAAGGGTGTAGAGGGCATTCCAATCCACAGGAATGCACTTGCAAAGCCACAAAGTTCTCAAAGACGTGGTGTCATTTAGGAATGACCAGAAGAAGTTCCGTGGAGAAAGATGATGAGACGTGATGGGAGATGTAGAAAATGCTTGTCAGAGCCTTGATGGAAAAGGTGCCATGTTAAAGGCTTTGAAATGGTTCTAGAAAGGATTTGGTGATGTTTATGCAGGAGAGTAATTGCCTTCAATTTTTTTTTTTTTGGTAGAAATTCTAGGCATAGGGGCTGGCGCTGTGGTGTAGAGGGTAAAGCTGCTGCCTGCAATGCCAGCATCCCATATGGGCACCAGTTCAAGTCCCGGGTGCTCTGCTTCTGATCCAGCTCCCTGCTGTGGCCTGGGATAGCAGTAGAAGACGGCTCAAGTGCTTGGGTCCCTGTACCCACGTGGGAGACCCGGAAAAAGCTCCTGGCTTCTAGCTTTGGATAAGCACAGCTCTGGCCATTGCAACCAATTGGGGAATGAACCAGCAGATACAGGACCTCTCTCTCTCTGCCTCTCCTTCTCTCTTTGTGTAACTCTGACTTTCAAATAAATAAATAAATCTTTAAAAAATATTCTAGGCATATAAATATCTATTTGAGTGTTTATGAAGGTGCACAATTGAGAGACTATGATGGTTTTGTTTATGGCCATGGCTGCAAAGTTGCAAAGGAGGATGCTCATTCAAGACACTTTCCTGAAATAGAAGTGACAGAATTTTATGGTCAATCTGGGGAGGCAATATGGAAAGCAACAACAATACTGGAAAAATTAGAAAAGAAAGAGTAGAGGATGCCACAGAGATTTGTGTTTGAGGAACTTGGAGAACTATTTCTCATGGAGTATAAGATAATGAGCTGATTTAGAGTTATAGATAATAAAAAGGTGATGTTTGAAGTGGAATTACAGCTTTAAGATTCATAAGCACACACATTATGTCCTAAAAATATCTTCTAAGTTATCAGTCTTTCCTTTACCTTGTTCTCTATCTTGGGGTCCAAAGCAAAGATTGGTTTTCTTGTTCTCTAATCTAACTTCTAGACAACAGTCCACAATTTTAAGTCAGCCTCCCTCTGAAATCCAAGCCAAGCAAAATGGCAGTTCCTGCCTTTAGCCCCCTCTCTGCTCCATGGCATTATGTATCACTTGTTTGTTTTAACAACTTGTCAAATCCTTGCTTTATGTGATGAATGATTCTGGCACCTAGCAAGAATATATACACGGATGAATGAAATGCCTCCCTCCTGAACTCCAGGGATTCCCTAGGTTTTTAATGCTGTGTCAGTCAGGATTGAATTAGAGAAAACAGCAATGGTAAGACATATATAACCATTGTGGGGCTGGGTAAACAATCCTGTAAGGCTGTCCCTGCCTCTGATGCTGACTAGAATTCCACTGGGAAGATGGTAAGGAAGGGAAGATCACCATTAAGCAGGAACCCATGAAAACAGACTACTGAAATCCATGTTTATTCTTGTCAGTTTCGACCAGGTAATGTGTGTGGCCAGCAGAAGCCAATTCCCTTCATCTGAGAACACACACAACTGACTCGGCTCCTGCTTCATGCCGATGTGGTGAGTCAGCACACAGCGAATTGTGTAAATGGCAAGATGGCTGCCGTCCCTTTCCCATCTGTCAAAATCTTCTCTCCTGACTTTGAAATCTTTCTTACTTAATCTAGACATCATGGTTTTATTAGACTCTCCAGGTTGCCATAACCAAATACCATAGATGGTGTGGTTCAAACAACAGAAATTTGGGACTGGGCATTGTGGCACAATGGATTATGGAATACCAGTCTTTTCCTCACTTCTGATGTAGCTTCCTATTAATGTGCACACTAGGAGGTAGTAGATGAAGAATCAAGTACTTGGGTCACCGCCACCCTTATGTAAGACCCTGATGGAGTTTCTAGCTTCTGGCTCCTTGCTTGGCCTGGTCCAGTCCACAACATTGTGGTCATTTAAGGAGTAAGCCGGTGGATGGAAGATCTCTCTCTTTTTCTCTCTCTCTCTCTCTCCCTCTCTGTCTCTCTCTTTCATTTTCTCTCTGTCTTTTGAACAAACAAAAATGAGTTAAAAATGGAATATTATTTTCTCACAGTTTTGGGGACAGGATGGCTAAGGTACCAGAATGGTTGATGTCCTGAGATGGCTGCCTTCTCACTGTGTGCTCACATGGTCTTTCCTCAGTACAGATGTTGAGATGGAGGGAGGGAGAGGGAGAGGGAGAGAGAGAGAGAGACCTGATATGTCTTCTTAAAAATAATTAATCCTGTTGGATCAGTGTCCCACACTTATGACCTCATTTAACCTTAATTATTTCCTTACAGATATTTTCTCTACATTCAACTATACCCGGGGTTAGGGTTTCAACATGTGAATTATAGTAGGATATAAACATTCAGTCTATAGTTGTGTTCCACAGTTTTATTTATATTCACACAAGCAGACACAAAAGTCCCTTGTTCTTTGATCACACTTAACTTTTTCAATTTCTCATCTTGGATGAGATTCAAGACCAATATCATTGCACTAGCAGATGCTGCTGAATATTTATGCTATCCTGGACCTTCACTGTTCTTCCCTAATCTTTTATTTTTTTCACAGTGAGGATGTGAGATGCTATGTTTTTTCTAAGCTTATCTCACACTTATCAAGATCTCAAATTCAGCTTCAACCTTTTGACTCTCAGATTATTTTAGAGAAGATGGGAATCAAAATTATGGGGGAATCCCTGGAATTCTTTTCCTTCCTTGTGGCCTCAGGGGAAAGGTATCCTGAGTCTTTTCCTACATGACTTACTTTCCAAGCACTAGTGAAGGGACCTCACTACATCAATGATGTCTTCTTTGTGTTGTATCTTTAGTCTTCTCACTAACAGTTCCTTCTCTTAACCTTATAAATATGTTCACACCTTCCATTTCCTTAAAAATGTATGTATCTTGATCACTGCCCTTACCTTCCTTTTCAAACTAGCTTTCACCCCAACCACTTGTGCTAAACTCTAATGGCAAACAATCTCTTACTTAGCAAATCTCACAGCCTCTTCTCTGCCCTCATCTTCTCTGGTTTTCTGCAACATGTGACCAAATTTGCTCCTTGACATTATTGTATAGGATTACTCTCCAGTCTCCTTTCATTTTCTTCTTTGTTTATTTAGCTCCTAAATATAGGCTCTTCTCTTTGTCTTTAGCTTGTCCTTCTTTTGAAAAAAAAAAAAGTTTTGTTTTTGAATTTTTAAAAAGGGAACAAACTTCATGTATTTCATATGTACTGTTTTAAGAGCATAATTACACTTCTCACTCTACCCTCCATCCCTGCCATTCTCCCTTCTTCTTTTCTCAGTTGGCTTTTAATTTTTACGATGACATACTTTCAATTTTCTTTATACTCACAACCTAAACCCTCCACCAAATAAAGAATTCAACAAGTAGTAAGCAGAAAAACCACTGTTCCTCAAGAATGCAGACAACAGCTATAACAATCAAATCTCAAAATGTCAATTTCATTCATAAACATTATATGTTTTTACTCTGTATTTTAGTTACAAATATCATGTAAGTTTTCTCTGAATTGTGCTTGTCCTTCCTACTCCAAGCTGTACTTTCTGTAACCATCTAATATTTCAAAAATCCTTTTTATGAGAATAACTGGAATAGTGCTTACAACAGTACTAGAATGCAAGCTGCATGAAGAATTTTAAATTTCATGGTAACTAGTTTGCAAAAATTATAAGAACTGATTACAATATATTTATTGAGCTTCATATTCATCATATGGTTGTAATGTTTATTCTAAAAAACTCTAAATAGACTATTTTATATTTTTTTGGCATGGTCTTCAAAATCCTGTGATTACTTTGCTCATAGAACACGTCTTTGATTTCCATTAGACCCATCTGAGGGGCTCAATGATTTCACATGGCTCCTACCACTGACTTGGATAACACAGCTCTGGAACTGACATCAGTTCTGAATTCCAGAATTTAAATTCTAGCTTCTACCATAATCCTTTTTTTTTTATTTGACAGATAGAGTTAGACAGTGAGAGAGAAAGACAGAGAAAGGTCTTCCTTTCATTGGTTCACCCCCAAAATGGCCACCATGGCCAGAGCTAGGCCAATCCGAAGCCAGGAGCCAGGTGCTTCCTCCTGGTCTCCCATGCAGATGCAGGGGCCCAAGCACTTGGGCCATCCTCCACTGCCTTCCCAGGCCACAGCAAAGAGCTGGACTGGAAGAGGAGGAACTGGGACTAGAACGTGGCCCCATATGGGATGCCGGCGCCACAGGTGGAGGATTAACCAAGTGAGCCACGGGGCCGGCTCCTCTCTACCATGATCTTACTCTCAACCTATTCTTGTAAAATCCATGGTGGTGGCAATTATCTGTAAAAATACATAGCAAAGATTTTATTGCATTGCCCACATACTTCATATAGAAAGACCATGTGGTACACAAAATGCTAAAATCACAGAGAATTCAGTTTGAATCCAAATTTATTATAGTCCGAATATTTCCTCTCCACCCCCAATTTATTTATTGCAATCCTTATCTTCAACCTACGGTATTCAGAAGTAGAACCTTGGGGATGTCATTGGGTCACAAGGACGGAGTCCTCATGAGTGAAATTGGTGCCTTTGTTAAAAGGTCCTCAGAGAAGTCTCTTGCCCGCTTCCTGACAAGTTAGAGTATGAGAGGTCAGTCGTGTGCAGTCTGGCTGGGGGTCCTCACAAGAACCCAGCTGTGCCAGCACCCTGAATTTCCAGACTTCCAGCCTCCACGACTGTGAGAAACATATTTCAGTTATTCATAAGCCTCCGCATCTATGATATGTAGTTGTGTCAGCCAAAACCTAGAAAGACACAGCTTCACTGCTGATTTGAGTATTATGTGGAACAAGTTATTTAACCATCATGAGATGTTGTGTTTTCATGTAAAACAGAGGACAATTAATACCAGCCTTTGGGTTTGTTGTTAGGCAAAATGTTATTATCCTTCACACAGTGCATGACCCATGGTGATTGCACAATAAATGGTAATTAGACCACTGTTATGGCACTCAGGGTCTCCATATTCTGCTTCTAACACGCCTTTGCCATCTTATGTCCTGCTTTGAGAGCCAGTCACACATCTGTTCTCTCATGCCTCTGTGCCTTCATCCCTTCATTCCTCAAGAAACACGTCTTCTCTGAGCTAAGCTTCACAGCTGAGCCTTCCCTCTACATTCAAATCAGGCTCTCAATGATGAGGCCAACCACCACCCCCTGGAGACTTCCCGCAATGTGTTCATGTATTCATTTACTCAAGAAAACTAATTAAGCATATACTAAGCACAGAGTACAGTTTAGATTCCTGAATTAAACTAGTCAACAAAACAGACACAAAAAAAGTTTGCTCAAAGAATTGACATCTTAACTGCGGCAACAGAAATAAAACGCAACCAGTTAAAAAACGATA